>NW_021319136.1:534016-556184 GCF_001605985.2 Dendrobium catenatum | reverse complement strand
ACTGGATATTTAGTTGAACTTTACCTTGTCCCCTAGGGGCCATATAAAGTTCTCCTTAGAATCTGGTCATGATATTCAAGATGAGTTTCGTAATTCTAAGTTTGAATATCGTTATGAAATTTTATTTTCATCCTTTGGGGCGATATACTTTTTCTACCGAGTTGATTCGACTCTAGAATTAGAATCCAATTTCGATTTTAAAATTCCCAAAAAAAGCTAATATTTTCAAAACATGTTTTCAAAATTCCACCAACAAGCGAATGTTACTCTTTCTTTTGCTAGTCCTTTTCATAATGGCAACTCTTTTCTATCTCTTCTTAATGCTATCCTTTATTGGCTAAGAATTTGTAAGTCTTCTTGACATTATTAATGTTGGGATTGAGGTGGAGTCTATTCATAGTATTCATTGCATTAACAATACTGATGATTCAGTTTGCAATTCTGAGGCTTTTTATCTTGTTAGGGATATTAAACATTAGATGATTTTTGTTAACATGGCCTTTTCTCATGTGTTTAGGGAAGGTATTGCATGTGCTTATTGGCTTGCCCATTTTGGGACCGAGTTTGATTTATCTTTTTCTTTCTTCTCTTGTAGCTCTTTTGAGTAGTAGGAGATTGAGGTCCCCTTAAGGATTGTGTAACCCTTTTAATTTATTCAACTCGTAGGCCCCTCTAGGGGTTTCCCTAAAAAAAAAAAAGTAAGCTATGTGACGCGCACATTAAACTATTCTTCTTATCATTCTATGTTGATGCTCATAACATAATATTTATGTGATCAAAGGAAGCCTTGCTTAGTGTCAGACTAGGATTCTATTCAAATTAACTTTGAAATAGGTGCCACTCAATCTAGTAGGGGACCAATGCTTGTTTAAAATGCTCCTAGAGACTCATACTAAACTAAATAAACTAGATAATGAGCAAGGAAATACTTTAAGGATGCTAAGTTGGGGGAGAGATGTGGGCAATTTCCCTTAGGTCTTAACTAAATAACAAAAACAAATTAGAAATTTTAATCTTATGTAAATAGCTTTCTATAACCTTAATCTTTAATAACATACAATCATAGACAAACGCATGTTAAAAATCTTTTTTATCATATTATTTTTTTAAATATTTATGCATGATTAAAGATAGTTTGCATATATATATATATATATATATATATTACATTAAAATATCAATTTTTGTTAAAATATATGCATTCTATTATTATCAACAACAAAATGAAGAATGGTATGGCTTACAAATACCAAATATAATGATATGATGTATATAAAGCACTCAATTATAAGAATTTTTATAATTAAACATTTTAGAGAGGATTAATCATAATTATTGTGTCCAAAAAATCCTAAAAATATGGAATTTTTAAAAGGTAATAAATCCTTGTTAGAAAGTAAAATTTGGTAAATGGTTTATAATAGAAATTTCTTGGAAGTAATTAAGGCTAAATAATGGAATACGTAATCACAAGAACTTATAAAAATAATAAAAAATCCAAATTGGACATTATACAATTTATACACATGTGAATAATTTAGGATTTATTTTGGACAACTTTTTCTTTTCTTTTTTTTTAGATCATAATGATAAATTTTATTTTGATCCTACTTTTTCATTGCTTTTTTGTGAAAATTTTGTAGTCAAAAGTAGTTTTTTTACACCAGCTTTGAAAAAGTTACTTTACTATCAATCTATCCCTAAAATGAAGTTGAAAATTAAATAATTATGATATTATTGGTGATTTATGATGAATGAATTAATGGATACTTGTAAATGATATAGTTTTTCATCAGACATGTAATGTGTTTCACCCTATGATCGCTTCATGCCCTTCAAGAGTTTGGCCATGGATATGGTTGGTTTCATTGACCCTCTTACAATGGGTCACCATCTCATATTGGCTTCAAGTAATTACTTCTCTAAATGGGTTTAATACATCATATTGTGAGAGATCAAAGTTCATCATGTCCTCTATTTCTCTTAAGATAATAATGTACATCAATTTGGCATTCATCATTAAATAACAACTAATAATGGACCCTTCAAAAGCATCATGTCATAAATTTCACCAACAACATAACATCAATTGGAGATATTTAATCATCTATTAACCAAATTAATTCGATGACACATTAAATAAATCCTTGGTGCAAATTTGGAAGAAATTCCAAGATGAGAATAAATAACAGTGCATGAGAAGTTGGGTGAAGCTCTATCGGCTATGCAAACTATATATAGAACCTTAACTTAGTCCATTTTATTTGATATAATATCTAGGGTTGAGATATTTTCCATATATATGTATAACTATTTAACCCATTTTTCTTGAATGAGGTCAATCCTTTCCTTCCCTCTGGGTTATTCTTAGAGTACATGTTTTCCTACTCTAGTAATAAAGTGACCTATAATATTAATTAGAGGTGACAGAAGGACTTAGCATTGACATTCCCTATAAATCTAGAATATTATTGGATATTCCTTTGTGTTCTTATATGGTGTTCAACTCAACCAAAATCCAAGCCCTAGGCCATAGGCTGAAACCCAAAAAGCCTAAAATTACCAAATTGTCTCTAAGCATACCAAGAGACTCAAGCTCAGCCTATTGACTTTAATAGAGACTTTAAATTAATCCAATCCATATTTGAGTCATTTAGGGTCAATTTTGACCCTTGGTCAATCCCCTTGACAAGCTTTATCCTAATTAACCAAAATTACCAAAATGCCCTTAACCTTAGTCTATGGGCCATCTTAGGTCAAATCAAACCTCTTGACCTAAGAACTAATCCTAGTTGGTTCCAAATCCTCTAAGAGATAACTTGAATCATCATGGACCCATGGTCAACCCTTTTTGACCATAAATTGACATTATAGCATAAAATACCCATGGTCAACCATTATTTCCTTGGATAGAACCTTCCTTAGATCCTAGAGTTAGGTCCTAAAACTTTAAACCTATCCATGAACTCATTTTAGCTCAATCCAACCCATATTTAACCATGAACTCATATTAGGCCCAAACCATTTAAACCTATCCTTGAGCTCTTCTTAGGTCCCAAACTTTGGTTTACTTGTTAGGGCTACCAATGCTAGTTTTAGGATAGGAGTGCTGTTTTGATTTTGAATTATTTAAAGGCTGCATGTGTTTACATTAAAACTGATGGTTTAATGAGTTAGATGGATGTGTGAAAATCATATGATGCTTGATTACTGTGTTATGATAATGATGTGATTTGTAATGAATGTTTAGGTGCTATGTGGTGAAGAACACTGTAGATGTGTATTGCTACCCAAATTTCCTATAAGTGGCCATACTTATGTAGGAATATTAGAAAGGGGAAAATATTCATTAAATTTTAAGCTAATATATTTTTTGTTGGTACTTATAAATAAAGTTGCGTAGCCTTCTAACATATAAAAATTAATGGTCAAAATAATAACTTGCTCAATTATTGAGAAAAGCATTTCATATGATGATGATGATGTGTTTGAATGTTAAATATAAATTTGCTTTACGAACTTTGAAGGGAGTATAGATTATTTTTCTATTTTTAAATGTATAAAAATGCGATCATCAAATGACATTTTTCATCTTAAGGAAGTTTATTTTTTTTGGAAACCTTTTGGACGATGAACATCGCAAAAGAATTTTTAAAAAATGTCATTTATATGATTTGCATCATATTATAACTATAATACACGTTATAATTTAAAGGCATTACTCAGTTTCTTATTTCTATAAATGAGTTGTAATTAAGTGGAACTTGCCGCATTGGACTGTGTTTGACTTTGATGTTTATATTCTATGGTGGTTGTATTAATGATGGGGTTACTTTGACAACACACTAAAATTACCTTTTGTTAGGTTTTTTTGTGCATGTAATTTATATGAATAGTTTTTGCTACTCTTTAGGAAATAATATTTTTTTAATCATAACCAATAAATTGACCTTAAATAATATAGCATGATAATGTCATTACTAACTATGAAGCATTGCATTAATACCCAACCAAATATTAAACTTTTAATTTTAATATTAGATTTACAAGCATAATACCATTCATAAGTATGAGACCATTTTATGATCTTTAAATTTCAGTCTCAAATTTAAAGTTAAACAACAAACTACCCTATCATGAATTTTATAAGAATAAAATCAAGGTTTAAAATGATGTGATGAAGTTTTATTTAATATTCTTCTCCAGGAAAGAGTGTAAGTCCTTAAGTGTCATGTTTTCCTAAGCTTTTTTTAAAGTTAAATATATAAGTCCCACCTCAATCTTGCATTTCCTTAGATTAGAATTGAGTCACTACATATAGGGGTTTATTTTAATTCTCAATTCATGTTTGTTGATCCATCTAAGATAGTTAAGAAGATGTATATTTAGAGTTTGCAATGGATGTGAGTATAGTGTTATTTTCGGAGTCCCTAGGCCCTCAATTTTTGTTGGACTTAGATCCTTTGAGATTTCTCTTTAGGAGAAGAAATTAAATTCTTTTATTATATCTTTAGTCTCTTAATTTATTGTTCCAACTTAGTTGAGGTTGGGTCTTCCTACACTAGTGGGATACCTATGATTAAGACATAGAAAAAAAAAAAAAAAAGAATCATAGAATGAGGCATTACATGGAAAAATAGAGATAGTTGGTTGATGAATGCTTGATGATTGCTTCTAGAGAGGTAGGTGAGTTTGATTTACCCCTACCTCTCTACTTCTAGGTGGAAGTAGGATCCATTCCCTCTATCCTACCCATGGAGATGAGGATGTATGGATGATAACACGTTCACCTCCAAAACCCTTTAATAAGAAAATTTATTAAACTTTTAGAGAGTAAAAGAAGAATTTTAATAGCTTCACGAAAAGAGTAGTGCAAAGATGTGGTGATAGCTTTTATTAGTTTAAGGCTAATTTTTTAATAGGTGTGAACATTATGATTAGTAAGAAAGTGGAAGAAAAACCTTCATGGAATGATGCATCCAAACCCCCATAAAGTGGCTCAATTGATGGGAAGTAAAAGTATTATAGAATGTTAGCATCTTTAACTCATGTTGTGGGTACCATAACATGACCTGACCTTCACATAAGAAATTAGATAGAATTATTTTGGTTGGTGACCAGCTCTAATGAGCACTTAAGCATTCTTGGGTTGTGAGATCTTTGCATCGAGTCACATGCTGACATCCATCACTAATATCATCTATAATATCTAAGGAAATAATAAAAGTACACATACATTCTCATGTTCATGTCTTAACAAGAGTAACTAGGAACCATGCTAGAGGTTACTCTTCATCTTCTCATATTGATGATAGAAGGATGAGACATGAGAAAGAAAAAGAAAGCTACTCATGGTTGTGGACACTCCTTTTACATCGATTGTGATAATAAAATGTACGTAGGAGGTAAAAGGAAAAGAAAAGGAGGAGATGATAATTAAGATAACAAATATAGTGTATTATGATGAATGAACACCAGTAAACCCTCATTATGTCTCTAGTATGACCTTAGAGGAAATATTGGAGGAGTTAAAAAAGAGTTTGGAGATGATAGAAGAAGGAGACATAGAGTTTTACCCTAATTAGGTTTATCTTCTAGGAGATGAAATTACAGATGTATGCATGGTAGACACTTAGAGATCTTTAGAGAGAGCAGTGCTCTAAAGGTAACCTATAAGATGTTATTGTTGAGGAACACACTATATTGGAAGTAATCCAACATCTATTACATCAATTGAGTTTGATGGATAAATAAATCTTAAAAATGGAAAAGAGAAGGGAGAAAAATATGGTTATCATGGCATTATTTTAGTCATATGGAGCATTATCATCGTGAGCATAGGTTTAGCCTAAATTTTTTTATGTGGAAAGTAAAGTAAAATAAATTTTGATTAAGAAAGAATAAATGAAGCCAAGGCAGGAATTAGAGCTAAAATCCCTTAAACTGGAATACCTCAAGTTCCTTGTGAAGCAAAAAATAAAATAGTGCTTAGCATAATCCCAACACACATCATATCTTCTAATGGGTAAACCTACCTAGAGGAATTTGACATAGTCAGGTATCCAAAGGGATTTGTGCTATGTTTCTTAAAGTACATTGATGGTATTGGGATCCAAAGCAATACTTAATACATTTTATACTTAGTTGTTATAATGTTGGAGGTAACAATGAACAATTATTTAGAAAATTTTTTAGTAGCTTTCTAGAAGTTTCATTTAACTATTATGTAGTTTTGCCAAATATGTTAGTGCATAGTTTTGATGAATTTGAGACTTCTTTCTTCCAGATGTTTGTTAAAACTCAACATCATGTTATAGTTGGATATCCTTAGGTGGAGAAATCTAAGTATGGAGTATGAACCTCAAATATAGAAGCATCACACAAATGAGATTCTTTTAAAAGAATATCCCCATATTAGTGGCTTTCCTCTTGAAGGGTTTTGTTGTTTGAACCTTTGAGAACCTACGTAATAAACCCTCTAGCTTGTAGGAGGAAGCTTCATAGTTTACACTTTTGAAGGATCAATCCTCAACTAATGTCAAGAAACTATAACCCAAGTAGGTCTTGACAAGGAAATTCAAGTCAATTTAGGTTTTAGTAAAGGTAAGTAGCCTATGAAAGTGCAAGTTGTCAAATCATTTCATAAATCATTATATCAACTAGCCCAAAAATCATAGAGTAATTAATATAGATAGTCCCAACATCAATTGTTACCATGACATCTATATTAGCAATCACCATATCTAAATCCAAAAGAAAAAGAGAGAAAGCTAAAAAAATTATAGAGATGATAAATCATACATACTCATTTAAAAGGGAAGTAATCATAAAGATTTTCAAGAATGTCTTGAAGATGTCATATTTTAAGCTTCTAAATCCCAAAATATTGGAGGAAGTGAGCAATTAAGGTAGCTTAACTTTATCCATATTATGTTGCTTGGTCATGAGCTTGAGGACTACATTACCTTCAAGGAGTGTCTTTAAAGAAACATTAAATGAGGACCAATGGAGATTCCTAAGGTGTATTTTGTAGATTTGGTTAGGGATCTACCAAATATGTGTATTGATTTTGATGATGTGTAGCATATATCCTTATCTCATCATTAGAGATATTAATAAAAAAAGTGTATCATTCTTCCATGAAGACATTATTATGAACCCCTGATCACAATATTCTACTTTACATTTCTATAAATGTGAATAATTTGAAAGGATCTCTTATCCTTGCATATTCGTGTGCATCAATCAACATCATGACTTATAAATATTGCCTACCTAAAATTAGACACTCAAAAGCTTACCTCTAACAAGATGATGTTTTGGAATTTCAATGGAAATGGTAAGAAGGCTTTGGATTTTTTAACTTTTTTGGTCAGAATTTAAAGACCTTAAAATTAAGGCCAAAATTCATATTTTATAATTAGAGACTTCCTTGAATTCTCTTTTAGGTAGCACCTGGCTGCATTAGTATAGGATGGTTACTTCATCCATTAGTACATTAAAGATTTACATGATGGCATCAAGCAATGTATTAATGGATATTTATAACTATTCTCAATTAAAAAATAAAAAGTTTATGATGATACTAATTATTACCCGCCTAAAACGTAAGTAATATTCTCCAGAGACTTCAAATTGGCCAAAATGCAAGAAAATGGAATAGAAAAATATATGAAGATGACAAAGTAAAAGAATAAAGAAGAGAAAAAAAAGAGTATTTATGCCTTAAGCACATTATTTATTGGTGACCAAGCCCTCTTATACAATAAGGTGGTAGAATGGCCCAGTGAGTTTGAGGGAAAGTTAGAGAATGATAAAAGAACAAAAGAAAAAGTTATACAAGTTAATATTTATAAGAGCAAACATTTATATTATAAATTGATTTAGAATTAATTTTAGAGGATGAATAATGTGTATTTAAGAAAAACAAACATGTAGGAGAATATACAAATGCAAGTGTAATTAAAAGGCCATTATTTAAAGTGTCTCTAGAGGAAAATAGTAATGAGGATAGGGTTTGTGTAGTGGATAAGTAAGACTAAAATTAGTTTAACTTTTGAGAAGCTTAAGGAGTATGTAAAGAACTTAGCTTTAACTCCACTATCTCAGGATGAAAAACTTGGCTTAACATTTAAAGTAGCTCCCACTTTGAATACTAATCAGAAATCTACTAAGTTTCTCCCTTCTTTTGGTATTAATTATGAAAATGATGTATAACTTAAGGATGTTTTTATCTTTTGATTGAAATCTTGTTGGTGTTAAGAATTTAGTTAAAATTTTTTAACACCATCCACTTGGACAAAAGGTGAAACCTAATAGTTTGAAAATCTATACAATATAAAATATATTAAACCAAAATTAAGGGTGGGCATTATTTTTGGTATTATTAGTCTATTAGATGATGATGAATAGTATATAGTCATCCTTAATACATTTAAAAATTTTATTTAGAATTTTTGGATGATTCATATGACTCTTAAGTTAGGGAGAACGCCTAAATTCGAAGAGGAAATTAATCAATTATTAATAAATTAAAAAAGATTAACCTCGATAGTGAAGAAAATCTTTGTTCAACTTTTATAAGTTCTTTATTGAATGAATATGAATAAAATAACTTGGTTAAGTTGCTATCATAGCTTAAGGGAAATTTTTCTTAGAGCTATAATGAAATATTCATATTGGTGCCTATGGTGGCGGTCCATAAATTCTTAATCCAAACTGTATGATTCTTGTAAATAAGCCCCTGGATGCATACACTTATAAATTAAACAATATATTATAAGTAAAGATAAAAATCTTATTGATGTGGGATTTATTTGAGAGGAGAAATACCCCTCTTAGTTGACCAGCATAATTCTAATAAAAAAGAAGAATGGTAAAATTTTCATATATATTAATTATATAGATATTACTAAGGCTTTTTTCTAAACATGTGTTCCCATTGTCTATACCAGAGCTTTTGGTGGATATTGTTTCCTCACATATAATTTATTCTTTATGCATGACTCATCAGGATATAATTAAATCAATATGGCACTTAATGAATAAAAAAAAATTATGTTTAAAACACCTTCAATGGTCTTTTTTGAATAGGGTTATGCCCTCTAGATTTATGAATGCTATTATAATCTACCAACAAGCTATACTCTAATTTTTAATGAACTTATCCATAATCAAGTGGAATATTTATGTCAATAATCTAATTGTCAAAAGTTACAAAAGGGAAAACGATCTTTATTATATGAGAATTATCATGAAATGGATACATCGTTATGGTCTAAAATGAACTCACTAATGTGTCCCTTTTGTGTCACTTCCGGGAAGATTTTATAATTCATAGTAAGACTCCACATAATTGGAATTGATCCTTCTAAGATAAAAGTAATCTTAGATATAAAACCTCCTAAAAGTATTACTCAAATTAGTTCTTTCCAAGGTAAGTTAGCATTTTTAAAAGGATTAATCTCTAGCCTTTCTTATTGGTGTCAGACACTTGGTACTTTGAATAAAAAGATGTTTAATTTCATTGGATGATAAATTTTATGATGGTTTCAATAACTAAAAGAAATAATTTATGACACCTCCAATTTTGGCTAACCCATTCCAGAAACACATTTAATTTCGTATACCAAAACTCTAATCAAGTCTCTTGGTGCTTTGTTGGCTCAAACAAATGAGGAAGAAAAAGATACTGCACTTTATTATTTAAGTTGTCAGTTATTTCTATTTGAAATCAATTATAAACCAATTGAGTAGCATTATTTGGCATTGATTTTTGTTGTGTAAAAATCAAGGCATTACATATTTTTTATAAGGTAATCTTATTCAAGATTCAATCCTTTGCAATTTTTCATGATGGGTTTAACATTGCTTAGATGTTTGCATGATGTCCATGCTCCTCCTCCATTTTTATGTAACATTCATACATCTTCATATTGTGAAAGGTCAAGCCCTAGTCAGCTTCCTAAAAACACACTTGATTCTTACTAAGCCTTCTCTAAATGATGATATTCCTAATGTACCATTTATGTTTTTAAAGGAGATTGAAAGCTTTATGCAAGAGTTATATTTAAATGATGATTTATCCACTCAAAGGGTCAAAATTACTACATATTGTTATCCCATGGTTTGTAGCTTTAGGTACTACTGAATTTGCGTGTGAAATATTCTGAACTATGTAAGTGTATGTGTCGATAATGTATTAAATTGAATGAGAAGAGTATCAATACCATGAGGACACAAGGTTGCTAGAATTATCGCTAGTACTACTTACTCAAGCAAAAAAAAATCTTACTCAATTAAGTAAAGGTGAGGTGCTACCACTAATAAAAAATGTGATGAAAGTGAAATTAACAAGAAATTAAGATGTTTTGGACTAATGATAGTGAATGAACCTGTATTTTCCTAAGCACACTCATATATAAAAATTATGAATTAGAGCATATGTACCCATAGATCTTTATCGAGTTTGTGAGAGTGTAATGAAAGGTTTTTTCCTCTCTACAATGTTTTTAGCACTATAGACCCTAGAATTATATTCATCCTATGTCTAAGCATGAAAAATTTTTATTTCAATGCTCTGATTTGTTTTAGCATTCCTACGTTGAGGCAATTTACCAAACTAAATTTTAACATTATGCATGGCTATTGCATGAACTAATTTAAGCATTAGAGTAATTGATAATAACCATTCACATTTATATAGAAGACTCTACAATCAGAAGTACAAAGATTGTTCCTAACATCAGCCTACAACTAAGAAGTTATTCAGCGAAAGAATTAATTTGAAATAAAACACTTTCATTACTTTATTTCAAGAAATGATACAAAAATGACAATAAAGAAAATATCACCCTAATTTGAGAATCCAAAGTAGATCTTACAAATGAACTCTTTTCAGAATGATTCCCTGTTCACTTGTTTGCTCTCCACACTCTCTTTTACTCCTAAGTAGTGTTTTATCACGACATGGATAACCAACCACTTCACTAAATGTTCTCAAATAAACATAAAACTATTTATATTTACTCACTTAAACTAACTTGAGAGTCATAATGCTTGATAAGATGGCATTATAGAGTTCAAATAATGAGCTAATGTCTTGGTGCTGCTGACTTTGCTCGGTTGTAGCGTTGGGCTTACCCGACATGACTTTCCCCCAATAAATAGCTCTTAGCTACCCCACCATGGTGCTACAAAACATGGACATTATGGCACTTAGATGCATCGTATGGAATTACGATTCTCTGTAAGTCGATGCTTCAATGTTGAATTATGTTGCAAAATGCCCGAGAGTAGAGCTTGATGACGTTCTCTTTGTGGAGTTGAGGAGCTAGGGGCACTATGACGCTACCTGTATTTTTTATTGGGGAAATGAATTAATTATAATTTTCCTATGACTTGAGCACTATAATGTCGAGTTTTTGTTTCATGGCATTGAATGCACTACGTCATTGGTGTTCTGGGCGCTACGACATTGGTTTTAACATTACAAAATTTTGACTTTTTTAGACACTTCTATGTAACATCAACTAGAATACATAGTTTTACTAGAATTTAACATAATAAAAATAAATTTAATATTTACTCAATAAATTCCCCCAGCTTAAGCTATTGCTTGTCCTTAAGCAATATAATTACAGCTTTGATCAATTTATTATTCTAAATGAAACTTACAAATTAAAAATGATTAAAATATAAGAAATTACTTCACTATTTCAATTTGAATTGTAATGATCAAAGTATGTCAATTTTAATTTAGTAATCATGAACAAAACATCCCAATACATTATTTTCATTAAATTCCAAATTGAACTCATCTACTATAAATGTAAGTGCAAAGTTTGACTACTAAGTTGGGTTGAATAATTTTTCCTTTAGGAAATTTTTGTGCTTCAGTTAATTTTAAAATTCATTTATAAACATGCATATCTACTAGCTTACTTACACTTTTTATTTATAAATTAAATATTAGAATCCTCTAGGAATACAACTTCATTAAATACCAATTTTTTTATGTTAGAACAACCATTTATCATTTCTTTCTTTTTCCTTTTTCTTTCAATCTTCTTGTTTTTCACTTATTTATTTTAACTTTCATGAGTACTCAGGTAATGACTTTCAATATCTAATTGTCTTATTCCTGTAATGGATCCTAAATTAGAATAATATTTGGATTTATAGAAGTTCACTAATTTTATACCAGGGTTTATAAGGAATATTTTAAATTAATCTAAGTACTCCTTTTTTTAAACTTAGTTGCTCAATCTTGTAACCTGTATTCAAGTTCTTTGGTGTTATATAATTTAAGTTTAATATGAAGTATTATCTTAGATGATTTGTTAGTTACTTATTATGATTGTCAAATTATGAATTATTTTACTTTGCTCATTCAAGTAAGCAACTATAGTTTTGTAGTATTCTTAATATTAAGTAATTTTGTTTTGATCAAATGAGTATCAAAGGGTATTTAAATTAATTGAGGGGAAAATAATAATTAAACATCTAGGAATTTTAAAATACATAAAAATTATGAAATAATAAAATAGCATAACAAACATATAACATAAAACTACATATGTAAAAAAGCAAGACAAAAAAAACTAAAATGGCTCTTTTTTAAACTTGATAATTAACACATACAACCTTCAACTAATTTGACTATCCTAATAATCAACTAGCAGAACTAACCAGGCTCATAGTCCACTGGCTACCCAAATATAACTTCCCAGAACAAGAAAATAAAAAGAAACAACCAACATTATCACCCTTCTCTCTCTCAAGCTAAGAATCATAAAAACAAAGTAAAGAAAAACCAATAATGTCATCATAAGTCCCAATGTTGTTACTCATGTATAGTAACAATGAGAATCTTATAGTAACAATGAAACCCCACTTAAATTTATGCAAGCATATGTGTCAAATCAAATAATAAAGTAATTAAGTAGAGTGTCGAGCCCACGAGAAAGTGTTATGCTTACTTGCAAAAGGACTATTACTATTTACTTTCAATGCATAATTTATCTTACTAAAATAAAAATGATATTTTTTGGAATTTCTATCAATTAATAGCAATAGTAAAATGGTTAATATAATATTTAATAAAATATTTTTGATTGACAAATGAAAATACTATATTTTTCCTATTGGGGCTAATAATTATAGATGTGATATAGAGCTTCTACATCCCCAGATCTTTTTTCAAGTTTGCAGGTGTGAAAAGGATATCTACTAACCTCCTACAGTTATAATATATTTGAAAGTATGAGATGTGACAAGAGAGGGGGGGGGTTATAAAGCTGAAATCAGCTCATTTTGAGGAGAGAAAAAATTTATAAAAATATCTAATTTTTCTGAGGAGAGAGAAAGTCGAAAAGCTTTTTGGAAAAGTTGATTTTCGGACGACGCGGAGCCGTTTTCGTCCGAAGAGACTGTTCAGGATTTTGCTGTACGCAAGGTAAGGCACATTCCGCCTTTCTCAATTTTCAGAACCGTTGTGTTTGGCGGTATTTTCTGTCCGGATTTTGTTTTCGTTAGTGATTTTCGTCCGTATCTTTCGATTGGTTCAGTTTTTACCGCGTAACTTTCTGTATGTTGTTGACGTGCCGAGTGTGCACATTTTGGTTATTTTTTGAAGATTTTTATCCGGGTATTTTTGATTCGACTGTGTTTTTAGTCGACTGGATTTTTCTATGTAATTGAAAATTTTCTGTGCAGTAGAATAAATGTTCTGAAATGTTATTATCTACATTCTGTGCAAATTTGGTAAATTGTGATTTTTAGGAAAAATTGTGTAAATTTCGTATACTGCCGTTGTGCTGCCCGATTTTTGTTTGATTTCTGATTTGTCCGGATTTCTTCTGAATTAATATGCTATCTGTTATGCTATAAAAAGGGAGTTATAAGGGGCCTGGATCCTATGAGATTCAGTTAGTGTCTGGGGAAAACTTAGATGAGCTCAAGTTGGAGAAATATCTGTTCTGTTCCGGATCCGATGAATTCTGTTGTTCTGGTGCCGTGAGCACATTTAGCTATTAATTACTCAGAGAATTTCTGGTGCCGTGAGCACAAGGGAGACATAAGGGTCAGAATCCGTAGTGATTCTGTTTAGTTTAGTTTAGCTATTAATTAAATATCTGATATCTGATGTGAAAGGATTTCTGACGTACAGATTTGATCTGATCTGATCTGATTTGTATGATCCGATTCTGATCTGATTCTAATACGATTCTGTTCTGTTCCGATATGATCTAAATTTCTGATTTCGATACGATTCCATTTCTGATTTGATATGTCTGATCTGTTCCGTTTCTGATTTGAGATGACTTTTGTTTCCGTACAGTTCTGTCTGATCTGTTCCGTTTCTGTCTGATTTGATATCTGTCAGTATCTGTTCTGATTTGATCCGTTCTGTTCTGATCTGTCCGATTTGATATCTTTCCGATTCTGTTCTGATTTATGTACGGATTTGTCTAATGTGTTTGGATTCTGAGAGTTTTGATTGGAGGTTTGTTGCTTTGCTGAGCTATTGAGCTCACTCTTGTTTTCTGGTGGTTTTCAGGTTCTGGGAAAGGGAAGAAAGTCCAGGAATAGATTTTAGAGTCTGATCTGTAGGTATTGTTTTGTACTATTGATTTTTGTACAGTCATGGCTTTTCTGTTCTGTCTTTCTTTCTGTCTAAAAGCCATGTACTGTATTTGTAGATGATTGTTTTGAGGAAAAGAAAAAGATAGATGTTTTGTTCCGCTGTATTTGATGATTCATAGTAGCTCTGTGTCTATGTGTCTGTTTGAGTTAAATAATTTGGAAGATTCAGTTCCGAACCAAATTCCATAACCAGATCCTAGTCACTAAGTCAGTTCGTTTCGTTCCGGTTGCGACCCAGTGCGAGCGGGGATCCGTCCCGGTCGGGTCGGGTCGTGACAATTGACCCACATCCACTCCCCGGAGTCCTCCACTTTGAAATTTATACTACTCAAAAGCGACTCTCCTTCTACTCCCACAGTAAGCCAGAGAAGCCATTACCAAACTAACTTTTATCTTCCTTGGTGTGGCAGAGTGTTGGATGCTATGTCACCCTCCTGGTGACGAAAGTAGATCTTCTCATTTTTTTCCTCTTGGAGAATGCAAAGAACCTTCAAGGACTTTGACCTAGATGCCTCTCCCCTTAGAGAGCTCCCAAAAGACTCACCCAGGCCATAGGAGGAGCAAGCGTGCAGCTAGCATGGAGCAACCGTGTGATCCCCTCACACTATTTTTCCCTCACGCTCAAGCTCTCCTTTTGCTTCCTCTCACAAGCCTTGAATCTCTTCAAAAAGCACCCTCTCAAGAGTTCCTTAAGCTGTCACATTCCTCTCACTTCCTTTTTAATGGATGATAACATTACATATAAAATAGGTTTCATAAAACCCTAAAAATTCAAATTAGCCATTAATGTTCATACAGTATGATCTCAAATTATACAATATGATCAATTCAAAATAACTCTCATCCTGGTAAGAAGGAGTACGAAAAGGCAACAATTTTTCAATAAATCATATAGTATAATACGAATAACATATAGTATAATCTATTTTATTTCTTCTGTTCATATTTGATGAACACTAGGATGATAAAAAATCATCTCTATTTATCATTTGGTACAATCCTATTTGTACAGTACGATTAGTTGAGTTTATAAAGTTTATCTTATACGACATATTAATCGTATGGTACAATTAGTTCAAAAATTAAGGTTTTGTCTAGCACGATCTTTGGTATGACCAAAAACCACCTCAGTTCATCATACAATACAATCAAGGTCATACAATACAGTAAAAAAATGAAGGGTTTGTCTTGTATCATCTTTGGTATGACCAAAATCATCTCGATTCATCATGCAGTATGATCAAAGTTATATAGTATGATCCTCAAATTAATTAAGCCTTGATTTAATTGACTAATCATAAGGGATAATTTTAGCAAGATTTTAAATCTTTGTACAATATGATTTGCACCATACAGTATGATGTGATCAAAATTCAAATTTTAAAAAACTTGCTTAAATTAATCTGGCGGCTAGGGTTTAGGGTTGAAAATAAATCGCACAGTATGATCTAGAGCATATAGTATGAATAGTTCATAAAAGTTAGTTGTTAAGCCACAATATATCGCATAGTATGATTTAAAATCATAACAATACGATCTATATAAAAAATATTTTTTTTTCCATTAAAAAATCTCTCCCCATGTGTTTGTGCATGGTCACTCATGCATACACCGTTTTATGGCTAGACTCAAGAAACAAAAAATAAATAAATAAAATAAAAGTTACAAACTCCCTCACATCCTATTCTACCCAGTCTTGAGTCTTTTGTTGTGTTGAGCAATGTGCAATCTCCTTGAAATATTTGTACTCATAGATGAGAGTAACATTCAAAATATTTAATAAAGAATGAAATAATTTAAACAACGTTATTTGTCATCATCAAAATTATAGAGTAGGGATCCTGGATTGCAATAATCTCCACCTTTTTGATAATGTTAAATAATGTTAGTTGATAGGCAAGATAACTTTTTTTCCTTTTGTTTTTTTTTTTAATAAAAGCAAGAACATAAAAACATGAACAAAAGCATTTAATTTTAAACCACATAAACTAAAAAAGAATTCAAGAAACACGATATACAACTGAAAATATATCAACTAAGGACAAATAACTTCACCCCCTTTAACATCACCAAAAAGAGGAGTATCCCATAATAAAAGAAATAAATTAGTACAAAAGCACATCAAATAAAAACTAATCAAATGATGGATCCTAATTAGGTGGTGGTGGTGGTGGCTGAAAGAACTGATGGATGGAGGAAAAGTGTTGATCAACCGAGGCAAATCTTATGCCAAACCATCGAATGTCATCCTAGTGCTGCTAGTATTGTTACTTGATGTGAAAATAAAATCAGGTTTTGAGTCAGTTGAGGCATTGAGTAATATCATCTTGTGAATATATAGGTGCAGATTCTCCTGCTGGGGCAAGTTCTCTTGTTGGAGTAGCCTCCCCTTCTTCATCAAAATTTGGGTCAACATGCTCTTGCCCCTGATAAAACAAGATACATAAAGAGGCATCCGTATAGAAAAAAAGTTTATTAATGGGTTTACTAGGATATGTTAATTTATATTTGTGGTGAAGAATATATATCCTATGAGATGCCATAAGGTAATATTTTGTTTACGACTGGTGCTAGGATGGAGAATTTGAATCATGTTCCAGATATAATTTAGAATCATGTCAGCTTCATCAAATCTAGTATTGGACATGATTAGGTAAGTGATGGCATATAGAATTGGGGTCATGTGTATCCTCTCTCCAACTTTGGCTATTATGGATGTCTTAGAATGTGTTGGGTGATGCGAGCATTCTGTATCAAGGACTGGACAAGAGGTTGGTGTTGGTTTAAAGTAACATTTCTAAGCACTAAATTGAAAGAACTCCAGTCAAACTCATTGGTTATGAAAGAGTTGGATCAAGGTCCTTCAGTAGAAAGATTGATATGTTCCGTTAAGTCTGCTTTAGTGATTTTAACATTTCAATGACAGATATATAAGGTCAGGGTTAAGTTGTCTATGTTGATTCTATGGTTCTTAAGGAACTCGTAGAAGAGCTCAAAATTAAATAGAAAGGCTAAGGTAAGAAGAAATTAAAGGGAAGTGGAAGTGAAGAGGCTCATCACCTCGAAGTTAAGTGTGGATGAATGTATTATATGAGAAGGAGTGATCTTGTATACTTTGAATTTATGATATGCATTCTCATCTTTAGCGAAATGAAAGCTATTGTCATAATGACGAGAGGAAGAGGAGCTTCCTGGAACCATCTAGCTATGTTTACTTCCACTAGCCATTGAGTAGAGAAGATTTAAGAAAAGTTGAGTGAAGAATGGTTGAGTGAATTGAACAGATTTCCCTTCCTATTTATAGAATTTTTTATTGTTTGTACAGTACAATTTAGGATTGTACAGTACGATTGAGTAGTTAATTTGTTTGATGACCTATTGGGAAAGTTGGTCAAATCATGTAGTATGATCAGTATCATACTACATGATTTGAAGGAAATATGTTCGTCCCGATGGGTCAACAGTACAATCTTTGATGAAAAGTATCATACATAACCAACTAGTGTTTATACAGTATGAACAGAATAATATCATATCGACCGAGTTAAATTCATCCCAATCCATTCCACTATATGGATAGTACAATATGAATGGAGATATTATACATTACAAATGGAAATAATATTATACCAAATGAATCGAATGCATGGATGATCAAAAACATGTGGATTGTATAGTATGATTAGGGTATTGTATAGTACGATGTACAGATCAGGGATCTAATATGGATTATTAATTAAACTAATGGCTATGATCTATGCATTTGTGATGATCGTACAGTATGAAATTTGCATCATACAATATAATATGGATTGAAAGTTAACTATTTGGGTAACTCAATGAGATGAGTGTGTGAAGATCAGTAAACATCTTAAACCATTTTCTTTTTTTGGATCAAGCATGAATGTCTATTACACCTAATTTTATTCTCAAGGTGCTAAAGGTGTCATATGCTAGTGGTTTCATAAATATGTCTGCTAATTGATCTCTTATAGCTATATGGTGCAATTTTATATCTCCTTTGGCTACATGATCTCTTATAAAGTGATATTTAATGTCTATATATTATGTTCGAGAGTGTTGAATTGGATTTTTGGATATGCAAATTACAATAGTTTTGTCACACATAATTGGAATGGTTCCTATAGGTAATCCAAGTTTTAAGAGTTATTATTTTAACCATAAAACTTGTTCAATACAACTTCTTACTACATATATTCTCTCTCAGCCGTGGAAAGGGCGATTGAATTTTGCTTTGTACTAGACTAGGAAACTAAGGTTTATCTTATGAATTGATAGGTTCCAAAGGTGCTTTTTCTATCTACCCTACATCATGTAAAATTATAATCTGAGTATCCTAAGATTTTAAAAGATGTGATGTGTATAGAATACCAAATGCCTAAGTTTTGGGTGCTTAGTATATATCTAAGGATTATCTTGATAGCAGTCAAGTAAGACTCTTTTGGGTCAGCTTGGAATTAAGCATAGTGGCACACACCAAACGTTATATCTGGATATTGATAGTTAAATAGAGGAGTGATCCAATTATTCCTCTATATTTTTTCTGGTCAACTAACTTTTCATTTGGGTTTTTGTCTAGTTGAATTGTAGAACTCATGGGAGAGTTCATGGCCTTAGTACTATCCATTTTACATTTTTTAGAATATCCTTGATGTATTTAGTTTGGCTAAGGAATGTTCCCTCCTCTATTTATTTCATACTAAATCCAAGAAAGTAATTTAGCTCTCCCATCATGCTCATTTCAAACTTGTTACTCATTATTTTTAGAATTCCTCACATAAGGTTTTATCTGAAGATCCAAATAAAATGTCTTCTACTTAAATCTGAACAATTAGAATTTGATCTTCTACCCTCTATAAGAAGAGGGTGGTGTCTGCACTACCTTTAACAAATCCTCTATCTAATAAGAACGAACTAAGTCTTTCATACTAGGCTCTAGGTGCTTGCTTTAACCCATACAATACCTTCTTGAATTTTAATATATGATTTGAAGATTATGAGTTTTTAAATTTAGGGTGTTCCTCAACATAAACATCCTCTTTAATTACCCCATTTAAGAAATCACTCTTAACATCCGTTTGATGCATTTAAAACCCGTGAAGCAAGCAAAGGCTAAGAGCACCCTTATGGCTTCTAATCTAGCTACATAGGTAAAGGTTTCCTCAAAGTCTATGCCCTCAATTTGGTTATACCCCTTAGTTACTAGTCTGGCCTTATTTCTTATTATGATTCCTGAGTCATTCACCTTATTTATAAAGACCCACTTTCTTCCCACCACACTCTGCTCTTTAGATCTCTTGACTTATTCCTATACATCATTCTTAAAAAATTAGTTCAGCTCTTCTTGCATTGCTAGGATCCAAAATTCATTCCCTAAAGCTTAAGCTATACTTGTGGGTTATATCATAGAGGTAAATGTGGAATGAATAACTTCTTTCCTAGTTCCATTCCTACTTCTCAAACCTTTAGATGGGTCTCCTGAGATTACTTCTTTAGGATGACTAGAAGAATATTTCCAATCTCTAGGTAGTGGTTCCTGAGGTTTATTCTATCTCTAATGGTAATGGTTTCTAACCCTGAATGACCTCTACCTCTACTTATTCAAATTTAGGTTCAAAGGTCCTATCTGAATCATCAAATACTACATGGGTAGATTCTTCTACTACAGGGTCCTCTTATTGAAGATTCTATAGGCCTTACCTACAGATAAATAAATTAAGAAGACACTTTCATAAGCCTTGGGATCAAATTGTCCTAAGGGATATTTCCCATTGATTAAGATAAAACATTTTCAACTAAAGACTTGTAAATGGGAAAGATTGGGTGTCTGACCCTTAAGGAGTTCATAGGGTGTTTTATCCAACTCAGATCTAACATTCATCTTTTTTAAAACATAACAAGTAGTGTTCATTGGTTCTACCCAAAAGTATATAAGAAGAGTGTACATAACTAGCAATGCCCTATCAGCTTCTACCAAGGTTCTATTATTTCTCTTAGCTATCCTATTTTGTTGAGTAGTCCTAGGGGCATAGATGTTATGCTCTATTCCTATCGCTTGACAAAAGAATTCAAACTTTTCATTTTGAAACTATCCACCATGATTACTATGGATTGTTGAGATTTTATATCCTAATTTCTTTTGAATCCAAGTAGAGAAAGTTCAAAATTTCTCAAATAACTCACTCTTATGTGATAGGAATCTTACCTAAGTTATTCTAGTGAAATCATCTACAATCACAAATCCATAATTTTTTCCACCTAGCCTAGTTGTTTTAATAAGTCCAAATAGGTCCATGTAAAGGATTTTGTGGCTAGATGTATTCACATACTTGATTGAATGAAATGATGATTTTACTTATTTTCCTAGCTGGCAGGCATCATATATATGGTCTTTTATGAAGTCTAACTTAGGTATTCCTTTAATTAGGTTTTTTTGAGTGACATTCCTAAGTGTGGTTATGCTAGCATGTCATAGTCTCCTATGCCATATTCATGAGTCATCTATTATTATTTTTAAACATAAGGAATTTTATTTTTCAATGCAGTTAAGATCTAAAAACTAGACATTATTTATCCATTTTACTTCTAACACAAGTTTATCATTTAAGCTAATCAAACATTTTTTGGAAAGAAATATTATGTCCAATCCTTTGTCACATAATTAACTAATACTTAACAGATTGTGCTTTAAACCATCAACTAATAAAAAAATTTCAAATTCAAAATTTTTAAAAATTTTAATGATATGTGAGCCCACCACTTTCATGGTGGTGTTGTCTCCTAAAGTCACCTTGTCTCCTGTCCTATCTTCCAGTGTAATGAACAACTTCATGTCTACAGTCATATGTCATGAGCAGCCACTATCCTGGTACTACATGCTCTCACTAGGTTTTTTATGAGAGCATCCCTAAAATGTCATTTAAAGATTAGATTTGGGAATCCAAGTGAGTTTGGATTCCTCCTTATGCTTAAGTGAATGAGATGTATGCATGCTATGCTGTGATGAATGTAATTTTAGTTTCCACACAAGATGTGTCCTACGGTAAATCATGCAAGTGTGAGCTATGTGACCTACCATGCCACAAGATAAACACCTAACATTGAGAAATGGGTTCACTAACCTATATTAAGTGAAAGTTCGTTAGGGATGTTAAGCCCTCATGAACTAGGCCAAGGCTAAATAAAGAGAGAGAAGTGAATTGGAAAACTTTAAAACCCAAGATAAAACTCCAACCAAAATCACCACAAACAAAGTGCAGAAGAAAAATAAGAAAAGAACACACCGGATTTATAGTGGTTCGATCAAACCTTGACCTACGTCCACTCCTTAGAGGCACCCTCCAAGTATTGCACTAAAAAAGTGTCTCTCCTTTAGCCCCCACAGCTAGGTGGAGAAGCCCTTACAAAATCACTTCCACCTTCCCTGATGCGGCGGAGTCGCCGGGTCCTATGACACCAAAGAGATCTTCTTCTTTGGTGAACTTACCTCGAGACAAGCCTT
>NW_021319136.1:509058-533916 GCF_001605985.2 Dendrobium catenatum | reverse complement strand
CAAAACGAGCTCATTAATGCAAGTTGCTGCCATTATCGTCCAGGATGATAGGCATATCGTCCTGGCCGATTAGTTCAAATATGAGGAAAATCGACCTAAATATCGCCCTGAAATGAAGCTGGACAATGTCTAATCGTCCCGGACGATCTTGCGATCGGCCTGGACGAAATCCCCATTAATTGCTTTCCAAACTGCCTGAGAAATTTTGGAAAAATTGCTCTGGATCGGCCAGGATGATATTTTATAGTCCAGGCCGATATACCAGGACGATATCCAAAAATAAGATTTTCCTAAGTAGATATGGCGACAGATTCTTGCTGAATTGAGCCGATCGTCCTAGCCGATATAAAATCGTCCAGGACGATGTGTTTTGCAAAAAGACGGCTGCTTTAATGAGGATGCCTTAATTAGGGTTTCTACTTTAGTCAGATTGTCCAGGACGATATAAATATTGTCCCGGACGATGTTACCAAAAATAGAAATCTTTTAGGGCACAACAGAAAATCTTCCAACTTATAAATCATCAGATGCCACATCAAATACAATAGACTCAAAAAGGAAAAATATTACAAACTGACACAGGCCTAGTCTATCCAAACTTGAGCTGGTTCCAGATTGCAGTCTGATCGTGTGGACCTGAAACATTATCACATAAGGCAATCGTAGAGAAATAAGGAATGTTTGCTATCATCAAAATCATAGATCCGCAACATAAAGTACTAAATTTGATGTAAAGGTTAACATACATTTTCTTAAATTATCTGTAGGAATCATGATTTTTTTTTGGAAGGAACGAATAATTCTTCATAAGAAAGTTGACATACCATATCTTGATCCAATTGATCAAGATTATCATTAGTCATAAGACATAAATTCATTACCTCCTCCTTTGCTTCTTCTTTTGATAATTCTAAGGTAGAGTTGGGCCAAAATGCTTTCTGTGTCTTTAGCTTGCCCTTCTTATACTTTGACTTCTCCACACCCTTCTCCTTGGTTGGGTGAAGCTTCACATTGTGGTAATCAGCTTGAAGGTGACCGAGTTTTCTACACTCAAACAACATTGTGACAGATGAAACTTTAATATTCTTTGAGCTTTTACCTTTATTACAGTTGTTTTGATGACACCTTTATTTTCTTTTCAGAAAATTCTTGAATGGATGGGTCATCAAGGCTATGTCATTATCTTCCTCCACTGTATAACTTTTAATTTTTGAATTGTTTGCTTTTAGAGCCACAATTTGCTCCATCTTCTTTTCTCCTGCATTATTTTGCCTTTGATCTCTTCTTGCTTGTAGGAAATGAGTGACCCAAGCAAATTCTCAATGGAAAAAACATTTAAATCTTTGGACTAAATGATTGTTATTATTTTTGTATCATAAAAACTTGATAAGCATCTCATGATTTTATTAACTTTTTTAGAATTAGATATCTCTCTACCTAGTGTATACAAGGATGTCCTTTTTTGGGTGAACCTTGTGTAAATGTCAGATATAGTCTCGCTAGGTTTACTGTGAAAGAGTTTGTAGTCATGTAGTAAAATGTTTAATCTAAACTATTTAACCTCACTAGGTCCTGTGTACGTGATACACAATCTATCCTATATAATCTTATTAGTAGCATAGGTGGGCACTCTTATATATTCATTTGATTTCAACAGGCAAAAGAAATAATTTAAGCATTTTGTATTTAACTGCGTAAGTTCCCTTTCCTTATTGCTCCTTTATTAAGTGGTAATTTAGTTATAATGCCATTATAAATTTGAAAAGGTGTAGCGTAACCTTCTTGTACCAACATCCACATGCGGTAATCTATAGATTGTAAAAATGTAGATATTTAAATTTTCTAAAAATCAAATGTTATGTTGTCAAATAAGGGTGGACGGGTTATGGAATAACCCTCCGTATTGTTATGGTTACCAAAATGTGCCATGGATCATAGTTCTCTAGGTCTTCTAAAACACTATTTTTAGACCCCACTCTGATATCACTTGAAAGTACGAGATATGCCAAGAGGAGGGGTGTGGTGAATTAGTATTTTAAAAATAAATCATAAATAGGAGTTTTAATTTTTGAGTTTTTTATTTATTTCAAAAAGATAACTTGACTAATCAAATGCAGAAGCTAATGATTTGATAATAATTACAGCACTGGTGATAAAATTTTAAATAGCATAACAACAATACTAAAATCATATTTTCACCAAGCATATTTGGCAAAGTTAAATGCGAGAAAAGTAAAATGTGGAGAATGAAAAAAGTGCACCAAAATTTTTTATTATGGTTTGGTCAACCATGACTTACGTGCACTCCTCGGAGTCCTCCACTCTGAGATTTGCACTACTCAAAAGTGACTCTCCTTCTGCTCCCACAACAAGGTGGATAAGCCTTTACTAAACTCACTTTCACCTTCCTTAGTATGGCAGAGTGCCGGATGCTATGTCACCCTCCCACTGACGGTAGTGGACTTTCTCGTTCTTTTTCATCTTGAACATGGCAGAGAACCATTGAAGACTTTGACCTAGAAACCTCTTCCCCTAGAGATCTTCCACAAGACTCACCCAGGCTATAGGAGGAGTAAGCGTGCAGCTAGCTCAGAGCAACCGTGTGATCCCTTAACACAACTTCTCTCTCAAGCTCAAGGTCATCTTCTCCTTCCTCTCACAAGGCTTTAATCTATTTTAAAAGCTCCCTCTCAAGAGTTCCTTCAACTGTCACATTCCTCTCTCTTATTTTTTAATGAATGACAACATTGTATATATAATAGGTTTAATAAAACCATAAAAATTCAAATTAGCTATTCATGTTCATGTAGTATGATCCAAAATCATACAGTATAATAAGTTCAAAAAAACTATTGTCTTGGTATGAAGGAGTACAAATAGGTAACAATTTTTTAATACATTGTACAATACAATTCAAATATCATCCACTTCGATCTACTTTATTAATTTTATTTATACAGGATGAATGCTGGGAGGATCGAAAATCATCTCTATTCATCATCTGGTATGATTCTATTTGTACAGTATGATCAGTTGAGTTTATGCAATTTATCTTGTACGATGTATTAATCATACAATATGATTAGTTCAAAAATAAAGGTATCATCTAATATGATCTTTGGTACGACCAAAATTGCCTCGGTTCATCATATGATATGATCAAGGTCATACAGTACGATTAGAATAAATTCAAGGGTTTGTCTTGTACGATCTTTGGTGTAACCAAAATTCATCTCGGTTCATCTTACATCATGATCAAAGTCATATAGTATGATCATCATTAATAAATTAGGCCTTCATTTAATTGACTAATCATGGAGATTAATTTTAGCAAGATTTCAAATCTTTGTTTAGCATGATTTGCATCTATCTAAATATTTAGGTATGTTAACATTCTATCTCAATATTCCTAATTATTCTTAGATTCCTTTGTTGAGACTATATATCACACTAGATTTTAACAGCACATATGACCAATATATATGTTAAATGAAGAATGTGATAAAATTTAAAAAAATCATTGTCTTTAAAGAATAAGACTCTTCATTAGTACTTTAATATGCTCTTCCCATCATCAATACAAAATAAGAGATTTAGCTAGACATAGAATAAATGATAAGGAAACTCATTTTTATTATATTCATACAAGAACCAAAGTATAAGGGAAATAGTGGAATTTTATCCCCATGTAAGATCAAAGCTTCTCCTCTATACTCCTTATTCCTTCACTTACAGAGTTACTTTAATGAAATAAAGACTAAACACTCTAAAACCATGTATCTTGTACTTCCCTAAACTCCCTTAGATTTTACTCTAAGTGGGTACTAGAGAAGCACATTAAAAAATATAACTTTTACACAAGTGATTGAAGTCTCCTACAAATAGAATATAAAATCTATTTATAAAGTAACGCAAATAGGGCATTTGGCATTACTATGCTTGAAAGTGTGGCATTACTATGCCTAAAAGTGAACTAACACATCGACAATAAAATATTTGTTCCACCGTGGTGATTGATGACGTGGAATGATTTTTTGGGCATAATCATGATCTTTCACTAAAATAAGATGGCCCTTAGAAGTTAAAATTACAACACCGCAGTACTATTAAATTTATAACATTGCAAGACCCGAGTGGACAAAATTATGTTGAGATATTAAAATGTGTGGCATCGACCCATTTGATTTCTTGAAAACCTGTCACTTCCAAGCGAGCTTTCTAACACTGTAATGCTTCAATCAATGCATCACTAGATGTGTTTTAGTTACAACACTGGTAAATAGAGAGCATGTCATTGTAATGTCCAAAAGTGACAGCTCGGTGCTATTGAATATAGCACAACAGGGGTGTTTCCCTTGGCTTCATGGTTTTGAATGTTACTATATTCACCATTTTGGAGTTTTTTCTGTATAAAAATAACTAAAATAACATATTTTACTAAAATTCAAACATGTTAAACATTACATAATTTACCCTAATCAAATTCTTCCCATCTTAAACTCTTGCTTATCCTCAAATAAATATGAAATCTACACTTCTGATTAATTTAATAACCAAAGTAAAATTTGTCAATTTAAATTTTTTAAAATATAGAATAATACAACACTATTTAGAAGTAATTAAAATGAACAAGTTTATAATTCTAGTTTAGAAAAAAGTTTAATAATTATCCTAACCCTTCACCCTTACCAGTGCTTATTTTGAATTTATATATTATGAATATAATAATTGATGATTAAATTTTAAAATGAATAATACAGCTTTAAAGATTAGATGTTCTTATAGTTAAGATTGAAATTCATTAGTTCACCATCTTCGTTACTAGTTTTGCATCTTATCCTTTATGTATTAAGTTAAGATTGCAGTTTGACTTTAAGCTTTAATTGATACCAATTTTCAAATGCATTCTTCTTCTTTTATTTATTTTTAAAACTCTTATCATAATTCTTTTTTTATCATTCATATAGAGTACATAGTAAAATATTGAATTTTAATTTTGCTTATAATCACTTACAGTTAATGATTTTAATGTAAAGATTTAATAAGATCACTAGTTCCAATTTAAAGTTACTATGATTGTTAATTTTAAGCTACTCCTATATATTCTTTATCCTTAATTATTCATCTTTCAATTCAAAGGTCAATATATAAATACATAACTTATAAATTCAAGTTAAGTCATTAACTTAAATGAATTAAGTTGGTTAATTTTTAGTTTTTTAATCTATGAATTATAATAGAACTATAATCTAAAATTTTATTATTTTCCTATTTTTATATAGTATTTTATATCATTTTTATTCTAGTTAAATAAATAATAAAAAATTAGGAAGGTTGGAGAGCATAGTTTTTAGTGAGAGAGACTCTAGGTTTTTAGTGAGAGAAAATTTTCTTTTTAAAAAAAAAATTGTGATCCTGAACTCTCAGTTTGCTCCGTTATGGTGGCGGAGGGTTGCCGATCATCTATTTTGGATAATTAGAATACCACCAATTCCCATTATGCTAGGAATTTCATCATTCATTGGGGCTCAAAAGGTTGAAGCAACGATAATCAGGAGGATTTGCATAATGCAAGGATGAAGCATCATCCTTTGGTAATCAAAGAAGGTTTCATCACATCAGTTAGTCCTATTTATGTGGAAGGAATGGGAAAAGTTTCTCTAATCAAAAGAGATAAGGAGACAACATTATCTCCTAAGTTAATTCTTTTATCGCTAGTTAAAGATTTCATTCAGGGAATTGAAGTTTTAGTGAATGATCTTGAAGCCTCAACGTCTTCAGGGTTCAATTTAAAAGTCAATCAATTTTTGAATACCTCAATTGTGCCTAAAAATTAGGATAGTCCGGTCTCAAAATAATTGGAAAATAATTTTGATTCTAAAGTTTCAAATGCTTGGGTTAAGAATCATCACATTAAAGTAAATATTTTGGAATCAAATTCTTGTGATGAAGAAGATGATAATATTGTTAAACTCAACAGTGATAAGGAAGGGGAGAATTTTCAATTATTACCGAAATCTCTGGTGGTTAAAGGTTTTGGTAAAAATGTTCCTTTCGCTCTTTGTAGTATTGAACTAAGGCGCCAATGGAGTAAATTTGGGAGCTTTCATATTACTTCTTTGGGCCTTGATTTGCTATTATGCTCTTTCCATTCATATGAAGCTATGCAAGTTGTGATAACTGGAGTACCTTGGTTTGTGGGAGGACATATTGTAGGGATAGATAAGTGGACGCCTCAATTTTCTCCAATCTCTTTGAAAGGTCTATCTTCTCCAATTTGGATTTGACTGCCTCATTTACCTCTACATTGTTGGGATGAGGTTAATGTTACTAAAATTGTTTCAAAGATAGGGATTCCTATGTTTTGAGATGGAAACATGTTTAAATGGGGTAAGCGAGGATATGCAAGAGCCTGTGTTCAAATTAATTTGGATTTAAAGTTATCTCATGGAGTTTGGATTGAAGGCATATATGGTAAATTCTTTCAAAAAGTGGAGTATGAAAAGATTTATTTTTTTGTTACAAATATGGTAAAATAGGCCATGTTCTTGGAGAAAGCCTGAAGTCAATAATGAAAGGTTTAACAATGGTATTAAAAAAGTGGATAGTAATTATTGTAAAGGGTTATTAGAGGGGAAGGGTAATAATACAAATTTTGAAATATTATTTGGTCCATGGATGAATGTGAAGTTTAAGAAAAGGAGTAGAAAATTTTGGTTAAATGGTAAGGATTCTAAGGGTGTGAATCCTAAGGTTGATAACAAATTTTCTGCTCTTTCTTATGATAATTTTGTTTGTTTGCTTAAAGTTGCTGAAGAAAGGGTTTTAGATGATTCGTATATTATTGATGAGAAGAAGGCTGCTAGCAACTTAGAGAAGCATCAAGGAAAATTGGGTAATATGACTACAAATGTTGGTAATTTGACAGTTGTTGTTTACATTCCTGATTCAACACCACTTGATGAAGCTGATTTTATTTCTGATCCCATTACTTCAGAAAGTAATTTTGGACTAGATGAAATAGATGTCAAAGGTATTCCTGATTCAACTTTGTTTAAAAAATCTAAAGACGTTTCCAATACTACAGTTGAACTAGAAGAATTAGATGATGGAGTTACCAAGGCTGGAGTGGTATCTAAAGATTTAGTTTCTTCTCCAAAAAATGATGTTCCGTAGACAAATTATTCTTGTCTAATTGATAGCAATAGGGTAATTGGGCTGTTTAGTGTGAAACTAAAGAGCACTAAGGAACTTAAATTCTTGTCCACTCCTCGGAGTCCTCTGCTCTGGGAATTTCACTACAAACTATAGCTCTCCTTTTGCCCCCCTCGGCAAGGCGGAGAAGCCCTTACAATACTCCCTTTCACCAACCCGGCGTGGTGGAGTGCCAAGCGCTGTTTTCACCTCCTAGTGACGGCAGAGAATCTTCTTGTTTTTCTCCCTCCTGGAGAAGGCAGAGTACCTTTGAGGTCACGGATGTAGAAGAGTCTCCTCCTCAGAGAGCCTCCCATAAGTTCTTCCCAAGCCACAAGAGGAGCATGATGCAGCAAGTATGGAGCAACCGTGTGATCTCCCTCACACCTCTTCTCCCTCACCAAGCTCACCTTATCCTTCCTCTCTAAAACCCTCAAAACTTCTCAAGAGCTCTCTCCCAACTATTTCCTTTCTAATCACGTTCTCTCTTTTTTTCTCTCTCTAAAACATGACAATTTTGACACCAAGCTCACTAAATTGTACTGTACGATCCTCAACACTACTGCTCGTACAGGACGATAGTCGAGACGATCAAATGTCAACTCTATTCATTATATGGTATGATATACATCGTACAGTATGAAAGTTCAACATCAAGGCATCATCTAGGATGAATTCCAGGATGATCAAATGTTGTCTCTGTTCATCGTATGGTACGATAGACATCATACAGTACGATGAGACAGAAATAAGGGATTGTCCAGGAGGACCTCCGGGATGATCAGAATTCGTCTCTGTTTATCGTATTATATGAATGTGTTCGTATAGTATGATTTTTAATTTGTAATTAAGCCTTGATTTCTTGCACTAATCACGGGTTAAATTAAGTAAGTATTTAAAATAGATCATACAGTACGAAGGTCATCATACATTACGAACGACGGAGAATAACTTACTTAAGTTAATGTGACGGCTAGGGTTTTGGGATCTGAAACATATCGTACAGTATGATAGTGGTCATACCGTACTTCACAGAACATGTTTTACAAGATAAGAGCATACAGTATGAAATAACTTCATACATTACGTTTACCAGTGAAAGAAAAACTATATTTTTTACTTTTAAAACCCTCTCCCCCTGTGTGTGTGCTTGGTTGCTTAGACTTACATGTAATTTGTGGCCAGACTCAAGAAAATAAAAAATAAAATAAATAATAAATTACACTGTCAGACTCATACTCCTAATCTAACCAGACTTGAGTCTTCCTGTTGTCCTGAGTGGATTGTGATCTTCCTAAAATGTTAGTACTCATGGAAAATAGAAAAATATAAATGATATTAAATGAAAAGTAGTTCAGGCAACATTATTTGTCATCATCAAAATCTTAAACTTGGAATCATGAGTCGCAATAATCTCCCCCTTTTTGATGATGTCAAATAATGTTTGTTGTAAGCAAGTTTGAAAGGCATTTTTTTTATAATTTAAATAGAAGAACAAGAAAGGCACTAAAAAGGAAATCGCAGTACAAAATAAAAGGAAATGCATTATATTTAACATAAGAGCAAACAAACTACAACATAAGGAAAAGTATAATAACCAGCTCCCCCTTTTGACAGCACCAAAAAGAGGAGCAAACACTACGAAAGAAAAATACAACATATACACTTTAAAGGGAAGGATCCTGATCTCTTGGAGGTGGAGGTGGGTGTGGCTGAAAATAGTGAAGGATTGTGTTAAATCGTTGATCAATCGCATTGAAGCATTCCCCAAACCATTGCATGTCGATATCGTATTTTTGATGTTGCTCTTAAATATGCTTATCGAGACGAGTCTGAAGTTGGTCGAAACGTTCGACCAAATCATCGTGAGGATAAGTTGGTACAGGAGCTCGGGGTGCTGCATGTCATCGTGGATGAGCTGGAGCTGCTGCGGGGGTATCTTCTCCTTCTTCTTCATCAAAGATGTGTTCTTCAGGCTCTTATCCACAATAGAAAAGAATACAGAAAGAGTCATCCGTATAAAATATTAAAAGATTATAGGGTTCACCAAGATAGGTTAGTTGGTTTTTATTCTGATGGATGTATCCTATAAGGTGACCAAGAGCTAGATTTTATTTCCGGTGAGTAGTAGGGAACGAAAGTCATATGGTGAATGTAATCAATAATCAAATTGGCCTCATCAAATTTGGTGTTGGACATGATAAGGTAGGTAGCGACAGATAAAATTGGGGTCATGTTGATCCAGTCGCCAGCTTTGGGTATTATAGAGGTTCTATGGGCATGTTGAATAATTCTGGCATTTCAATTTAGTGATTGGACGAGAGGCTGGTGTTGATAGAATGTGGCATTCTTAAGGACTTGATTAACCTCACTCCAATCAAATTCATTTGTGAGAAAGGAACGAACCCTAGGACCTTCAGTGGATAGCTCAATATAATGGGCGATGTCAGCTCTGGTGATCTCTATATTTTGAAGATAAACAAAGGCGTGGAAAGTTGTGTTGTCGATGGTGTAGGTTAGATTTGCTAGAAATTCCAAAAGAAGTTCAGAGTTGTAAGGGAAGGCCAGAGTGAGGAGGAACTAAAAGGTGGTGGAAGCAAATAGGTTCATCACCTCAAAATTCAGGGCAGCCTGATTGAGCATTTTCGAAGGTGTAATTTTGTAGGCTTTATACTTATGGTAAGCTTCGTCATTTTCAGCACTCCGGAACCGAGCGCTGTGAAGACTAGAGGAAGATAAACTTCCCGCTGCCAAATGACTCCACTTACTGGAACTAGACATCGTGTAGAGGCTGAGTGAAGGGTGAGAAGGAACAGGTGTAGTGAGTGAAGTGAGTTACAAGTGAAGATATCTGCCTAGCCAGCCAATTTATAGAAATTTTGCACCATCGTATAGTATGATCATGTTTAGTAGAGTACGGTTGGTAATAAATGTTCTGACTGATCATTTCAGAAAATGGTGGTCAAAGCATACAGTACGATGTATATCATACAGTACGATCAGAAGAATATCGATCGTCCTGAGGGTCGTCAGAAAGACTTTTGAACAAAAGCTTCGTACTGTACGAACATGTGTCGTACAGTATGAACGATAATTATATCATACTCTTCATACTGTACGAACACCAATAATAACGTACCAACCAGAGTTAATTCATCCCAATCTGTTTGCTGATGTGGATCGTACAGTACGAAGAGGTGATATTGTACAGTACGATGCTTAATAATGTCGTACCAAACGGATTGAATGACTACCAATTATATTGTACAGTACGATTTTGGTTATATGGTATGATCAATAGAGGCGAAATTTGCCTGTAGGTTGTGTTTTGTGTAGATTAAGATATATCGTACAGTACAATCGATGTATCGTATAGTACGATAATAAAATGTCACATTCGATGGTTATGTGTAGTGAGTGTGTGATGATCAAGAACAGCCTCAGAAGATTTATTTTTTTTATTTTTTTTGTTTTTTTTATGCAGTAATGTTTATGACACATAGTCTAGTCCTCAAGGTGCTAAAGGTGTCGAATGCTAGTGGTTTTGTGAATATGTCAGCCAATTGATCTCCTATAGCGATGTGATGCAATTCTATATCTCCCTTAGCAACGTGATCTCTTATGAAATGGTGTCTAATGTCTATGTGTTTCGTTCAAGAGTGCTGAATTAGGTTCTTAGAGATGCAGATCACACTTGTATTGTCACACATTATTGAGATGGTTCCTACAGGTAGGCCAAGATCAAGAATTTGTTGTTTTAACCATAGTACTTGTGCAAAGCAACTTTCTACTGCAATATTTTTTGCCTCGGCCGTGAAAAGGGCTACTGAGTTTTGCTTCCTACTGGACCAAAAAACTAATGATTGTCCTATGAATTGTCATGTACCAGAAGTGCTTTTTCTATCTATTATATATCCTGTAAAATTAGAATTTGAGTACCCTAAGATTTCAAAGGAAGTGTTGTGCCTAGGATACCAAATTCCTATGTTCGTGGTGCCTAGTAGATATCTAAGGATTGTCTTGACCACAGTTATGTGAGACTCTTTAGGATCGGCTTGAAAATGGGCACAGAGGCATACACTAAATATTGTGTCCTGTCTACTAGAAGTCAGGTAAATAAGGGATCCAATCATTCCTCTATACTTTTTCTGATCTGTTGATTTTCCATTAGGATCTTTGTCTAATTGAATTGTTGAGCTCATTAGAGTGTTCATGGGTTTAGCACTATCCATTTCATATTTTTTCAAAATATCCTTAATTTACTTTGTTTGGCTAAGAAAAGTTAAGTTATCCATTTGTTTTACACTAAAGCCAAGAAAGTAATTAAGTTCTCCCATCATGCTCATTTCAAACTCATTACTCATTATTTTTGAAAATTCATCACATAATATTTTATCTGAAGATCAAAATAAAATGTCATCCACATAAATCTGAACAATGAGAATTTCATTTTTGATATTTTGTAAAAAGAGTGTAGTATCTACACTACCCTTTTTAAATCCTCTATTTAATAGGAATGAGCTAAGTCTTTCGTACCATGCTCTAGGTGCTTGCTTTAATCCATAAAGTGCCTCTTTTAATTTGAACTCATGGTTTGGAAATTGTGAACTTTTATATCCGGGGGGTTGCTCAACATAGACATCTTTCTTAATTACCCTGTTCAAAAAAACACACTTTACATCCATTTGATATAGTTTGAAGTTCTTGAAGCAAACAAAAGCTAAGAGCACTCTTATGGCTTATAGTATAGAAATAGGAGAAAAGGTTTCTTCAAAGTCTATTCCCTCAATTTGGTTGTACCCCTTAGCTACTAATCTGATTTTAATTCTTATTATTGTTTCTGAATCATTCACCTTATTTTTGAAGACCCATTTTGTTCCAACAACACTTTGTTCTTTAGGTCTCTTGACTAACTCCCAAACATCATTCCTGGTAAATTGGTTCAGCTCTTCTTGCATTTCCAGAATTCAGAATTCATCTCTTAAGGCTTGATCTATACTTGTAGGTTCTATCATAGAGATGAATGCTGAAAGAATAACCTCTTTCCTAAGTCTATGCCTAGTCCTTACACCTTCTAATGGGTCTACTAAAATTAACTATTTAGGATGACTAGAAGAATATCTCCATTCTCTAGGCAAATTTTCCTGAGGTTCTACTCTTTCTCCTAAGGTCATAGTCTCTACTCCTTGAATTGCCTCTATTTCATCATCTTCAATTTTATTTTCAGAGGGCTTATCTGATTCATCAAATACTACATGGGTGGACTCTTCTACTACTAGGGTTATCTTATTAAAGATTCTATAGGCCTTACCTACAGATGAATAACCTAAGAAGACACCCTCATTAGACTTGGGATCGAATTTTTCTAAGGGAGTTTGCCATTATTCAAGATGAATCACTTGTACCCAAAGACATGTAAGTATGAAAGGTTCAGTGTCCTACCCTTAGGGAGTTCATAAGGAGTTTTGCTCAGTTTAGATCTAATGTTTACCCTATTTAAAACTTAACACACTGTGTTGACTGCTTCTGCCCAAAAGTATCTAGGAAGGGTGTACTCCGTTAACATTGCCCTAGCGGCTTTTACTAAGGTTCTATTCTTCCTTTCTGCTATATTATTTTGTTGAGGTGTTCTAGGGGCTGAGAAATTGTGTTCTATTCCTATCTCTTGACAGAATGATTCAAATCTATCATTTTGAAACTCTCCACCATGATCGCTATGGATTGTTAAGATTTCACAACCTAAGTTTTGTTGAATCCATGTGGAGAATACCTTAAATTCCTCAAAAGACTCATTCTTATGTGCTAGAAATCTTATCCAAGTGAATCTAGTGAAGCCATCTACAATCACAAATCCATAATATTTTCCACCTAGGCTGGCTGTACTAACGGGTCCAAATAAGTCCATGTGTAGGATTTATAATGGCCTAGAGGTGATCACATCTCTATTTGAATGGAAGGATGATTTGACTTGTTTTCCTAGTTGGCAAGCATCACATAAGTGATCCTTAGTAAAGTCTAACTTAGGTATGCCTCTAACTAGGTTTTTCTGAGTGATGTTTCTAAGTGTTTTTATACTAGCATGGCATAGTCCCCTATGCCATAGCCACGAGTCATCAACTATTGTTTTCAAACAAAATGAATTTGAACTATCAATACAACCAAGAACTAACATGTAAACATTGTTCATTCGTTTTCCTTCTAAAACTAGTTTATCATTTAAACTAATCAGGAATTTATCAGACATAAATTTTAAATCAAAACCTTTGTCACACAATTGACTAATGCTAAGTAAGTTATGCTTCAAACCATCAACTAATAAAACATTTTCAATTAAAAATTTCTTAGTATTACCAACAATACCTGAGCCTATCACTTTCCTGGTAGTGTTCTCTCCCAATGTTACTTTGCCTCCAATTATGGTCTCGAGTAGAATGAACTTCTTCATATCTCCAATCATATGTTGCGAGCAGCCACTATCCAAGTACCACATGCTCTCACTAGGTCTTTAGTGAGAGCATCACTATAATTTCATTCAAGGATTAGATTTGGGAACCCAAGTGAGTTTGGGTTCCTCCTTATACTTTTATGAATGAGATGTATGCATGCTATGCTTAATGGATGAAGTTTAGGTCTCCATACTAAGTGTGTCCTACGGTTAATTGTGCATGTGCGGGCTATGTAACCTAGCATGCCACAAGAGAAGCACCTAACACTAGAAAATAGGTTCACTAACCTATTTGGATGGTGATGCCTCTTCCTAAAGTGGTGTGATGCATGATATTTTGGGGGTTGACTAGGTTGGGATAATGTGAGTGATGTAATTTCTAATGCAATTTCTTTTTCTAATTCTTTGATTCTTTCTTGAAAAGTGTTATTTTGATATGTCAATCCATGAACTTCTATTTTAACAAATGCTCACTGTAATCTACTTAAAATACAAGTTTGTCTAGTCTATGAAAAGCATATTCTAGTTCAACATGAGTGGTTTTCAAGGTTTCATGCATTTCAGTTAGTTCAATATGCTTCTTATTTAATGCATCATACTCATCAAGAAGTAGCATATGATCTTTATCTAAATCAAAATTTTCTTTAAGTTAGCATGCTCAGTTTGTAAAGAATTAAATTCAATATTAAGACTAGCATGCATCATTTTCAACTTCCTATATGAGTCATGGATATTCTAAAAAATAAGCAATAATTCTTCATATGAATGTTGACATACCTCATGTTGATCTGATTGATCAAAGTTATCATTAGCCATAAGACACAAATTTGTTACCTCCTCTGCTTCTTCTTTTGATGATTCTGAGGCAGAGTCAGCCCAAAAAGCTTTTTGTGTCTTCAACTTTCCTTTCTTGTACTTGGCTTTTTCGTCTCCTTTATCCTTAGTAGGTTGGCTATTCAAGTTGGGGCAATCAGCTCGAAGGTGACCTGGCTTCCTACACTCAAAACAGATTGTATCAGATGAAGTTTTATTAGACTTCTAGCTTTTACCTTTATTCCAACCATTTTGATGACGCTTTTATTTTCCCTTTAAGAAGTTCTTGAATTGTCGGGTCATCAATGCTATATCATCTTCTTTCTCCCTTGCAAAGTTGTAACTTTCTGAGTTGTTTGCTTTTAGTGCCACCGTTCGCTCCTTCTTCTTTTCACCTACATCACTTTGTCTTTGACTCACTCCTTGCTCGTATGCAATGAGTGACCCAAGGAGATTATCAAAAGAATAAACATTATGATCTTTAGATTCAGTGATAGTAGTTATTTTAGCATCATAGGAACTAGGTAAGCATCTTAGAATCTTATTAACTTTCTCAGAATTTGAAATCTCTCTACCAAATGCATGCAAGGATGTCACGATTTGGGTGAACCTAGTGTACATGTTAGATATTATTTTGTTAGATTTCATACGGAAGAGTTCATAATCATGCAATAGAATGTTAAGCCTAGACTGTTTTACTTCACTTGTTCCTTCGTATGTAATGCACAGTCTATCCCAAATCTCCATACCAGTAGCATAAGTAGAAACTCTCATATAATCCTCAAACTTTAATGCACATAAAAAGTAATTTAAACACTTAGCATTCAATTGGGCTAATTCCCTATCCTCATTGCTCCATTTAACTGGAGTTTTGACTCCATTTACAGTTTTAAAAGGTGCAATATATCCATTATTGACTAATATCCACATGCGGTAATCAATAGATTGCAAAAAGGTAGACATTCTAATTTTCCAGAAATCAAATGGAATGTTATCAAAAAGAGGTGGACAAGAAGATTTTTTAAAACACTATTTTTGAAAGCAAGCTCTGATACCAATTGAAATTACTAGATGGACAAGAGGGGAGAGGGGGGGTTAATTGTGAAAATTTTAATGACATAATTAAAACCTAAGCAGGAGTTCTATTTTTTTGATGTTTTTAAATTTTTAACATGAAAATTTTAACTACTATGAAGGTAAACAATTGAACTCAACGTGCTATAACAGAATCCTTTTTCTTTTACAAGTTTTCACCAAACAAGTATTATGAAAATAAAATGCACGCAAGAATAAAAAGCGATAAGGAAAAAGCACACAGAAATTTTTATAGTGGTTTGGTCAAACCATGACCTACGTCCACTCCCCGTAGTCCTCCGCTCAGGGAATTTTACTACAAATTATAGCTCTCCTTTTGCCCCCCTCAGCAAGGCGGAGAAGCCCTTAGAATACTCTATTTCACCAAACCGGCGTGGCGGAGTGCGAAGCGCTGTTTTCACCCTCCTGGTGACGGTAGAGAACCTTCTCATATTTCTCCCTCATGGAGAAGGCAGAGTACCTTCGAGGTCATGGATGTAGAAGAGTCTCCTCCTTAGAGAGCCTCCCACAAGTTCTTTCCGGGACACAAGAGGAGGAAGATGCAGCAAGTATAGAGCAATCGTGTGATCTCCCTCACACCTCTTTTCCCTCACCAAGCTCACCTTCTCCTTCATCTCTCAAACCCTCAAAACTTCTCAAGAGCTCTCTCCTAAGGAATTCCTCTCTAATCATGTTCACTCTTTTTTTCTTTCTCTAGAACATGATAATTTTGACACAAAACGGGCTCCAAAATCCTTAAAATTTTCAAAGTAGTCGTTAAAATCGTACAATACGATTTCACATCATATAATATGACATGTATAAAATGGCTTCATCCTGGTACAAAGTTTTACGAATAGTTCAAAATCAATTTGTACGGTACGATACTAAATCGTACGATACGATCCGCAAAACTATTAATCGTACAGGACAATAGCCGGGACGATCAAATGTCATTTCTGTTCATCGTATGATACGATATATATCATACAATATGAATGGTCAAAATCAAGGCATCATCCAGGACGAGTTCTGGGACAATCAAATGTCATCTCTATTCATCATATGGTATGATAGGCATTGAATAGTATGATGAGACAAAAATAAGGGATCATCCAGGACGACCTCCAGGACGATCAAAATTCATCTCTGTTCATCATATTATACGAATGTGTTTGTATAGTATGTTTTTAAATTTGTAATTAAGCCTTGATTTCTTGCACTAATCACGGGTTAAATTAAGTATTTAAAATAGATCATATAGTATGACGGTCATCGTACAATACGAACGGTGGAGAATAACTTACTTAAGTTAATGTGAAGGCTAGGGTTTTGGGATCTGAAACACAACGTATAGTACGATAGTGGTCATACCATACGATTTGTTCACAGAACATGTTTTACAAGATAAGAGCATACAGTACGAAATAACTTCGTATAATGTGATTACCAGTGAAAGAAAAACTATATTTTTTACTTTTAAAACCCTCTCCTCCTGTGTGTGTGCTTGGTTGCTCAGACTTACATGTAATTTGTGACCAGACTCAAGAAAATAAAAGATAAAATAAATAATAAATTACATTGTCTGACTCATACTCCTAATCTAACCAAACTTGAGTCTTCCCATTATCCTGAGTGGCTTGTGATCTTCCTGAAATGTTAGTACTCATGGTTAATAGAAAAACATAAATGATATTGAATGAATAGTAGTTCAGGCGACATTATTTGTCATCATCAAAATCTCAAACTCGGGGTCATGAGTCGCAACACTAGGAAAAGAAAATGTGATTTGAAGCCGGGAGAGGGTGACACTGTATCGAGATAATGGAGAGTATGGCTCGGATAAAGGATAGATCTTTGAAGAAGAAAGCATTAGCTTATTTTAGAACAATGGAGATTAGTAAAGAACATTGCATCATTTATTCTAATGAAGCAAAAATTTTTATGGTATTCTTGACTCAAGAAGATTACAAAATTGAAGACTTGGAAGCTCTGTTTTTAAATGCTTCGTTCAAGGAGGTTCAGAAAATTAACTCTAATATGAAGCTTAACTAGAATTTATTTGCTTCAGAAGGCATTGAAGATGTCTTATTAAGGGCTTTTGTAGTTGGCCTTACTGTTTATTTTGTTTTTTAGCAGTAGTGTGTTGTTTATTTTATTTTTTGGTTAGTTTTATTTTGATTTTTTGAATTGTTGTTTTGGTTGATGGGATTCTTACTAGTTTTCATTTTCTCTCTTTTGGGAACTCTAGGATACTAACCAACCTTTTAGGTTGTTTTAATATTTGGTGTCCCCATCACCCCAAAGGATTTCAAATGAGAATTAGTAGATCACATATCCGTTATGACAGTTTCGGAGGGCTTTTTAGTTTTTTTCATTTCTAGTTTGTAATAGTTGTTTTTTCCTTTAACTAAAAAAAATCAAAAAGTGTAGATGTTAATTGATGACAATATATCAATGTCAACATAAGGGGAATTAAACCAAAATATGCTTAACCTCTATATTACTAATCTCAACCTTATCACTTGTTTGAGTGTGATAAATAGTTGCTACCCTATGATAACGTCTATATTTCTTTAAATTTGTTTCAATTCTTTTATTGGAAAAATGACTTTACCATCATTGGTTAAAACTCTTGGGATTCTGAATCTAAATAAAATATATTTCTTTAAAAATTTAATTAAAACATGAGCATCAGTTTTAGAGGTTTCAATTCCCTCAATTCATTTTAAAACACAATCCACAATAATTTTAACATATTGACTTCCATGGGATTGCACAAAAGGTCCCATAAAATACAATGCCTAAACATCAAGTATCTATATTTCTAAAATATAATTCATACCCATTTCATTTCTTTTTGAAATATTTCTTACTCTTTGACATTGATCGCATTACCTAATATATTTATTTACATCTTTAAAAAGAGTGGGCCAAAAATATTTAGATTGGAGGAGCTTAGAAGCAGTTCTAAAATCTCTAAAATGCCCTCCAAAATCATGACGTCCCTAAAAAGTGGTATCATTTCTTCATCAGGGATAGATATTCTAATGATTTTATGATTACAAACTTTAAATAAATAAGGTTGATCCAGAAAATAGTACTTGGTATCATGTAAAAAGTTCTTCTTTTAAATTGCTAATAAATCACATGAATATATAACACTTACGATGAAATTAACAATGCTAACATACTAATGTATTTTATTCAAATGTAGAGTAAACATTTGTTCATTAGACTTCTTTTAAATAAAGAGTCTAGAAAGATCACCAACAATTTGATCTTTAGTCCCTTTTTTATCCAAAATTTTTACATCAAATTCTTTGTAACAAAAGAATCCACCTAACCAATCTAGGTTTAATGTCTTTCCTTGTCATAAGATATTTGATAACAGAATGATCAATATAGACAACTATTTTGGTACCAATAAAATATGATCTAAACTTGTCAAAAGTAATGAAAATAACTAGCAATTTTTTTTTTACAGTTGTGTAGTTAGATTGAGCCGAATTTAAAGTTTTGCTAGTATAAAAAATAACATGTTGTTTTTTATATCACTGTTGTCCTAGAATTGCACCAATAACAAAGTTTTAGGTGCCACACATCACTATAAAAGGCAACGACCATTCAGGAGAAGTAATAGCTAAATATCTATCTCATGACATACATAATTAAATATAAGAGGAACATCCTTCTGTAATAAATGAAATAAAAGGTTTAAAAATTTTGGAGAAGTTTTTAATGAATCTCCTATTAAATATTGTAAGACCAAGGAAACTTATAATTCCTTTAATTGAATTGAGAGGAGGTAATTTCCTTATCACCTGAATTTTTGTAAAATCTACTTCTAATACTTCCTTATAAATTTTATGTCCTAAAATAATGCCTTCAGTACCTATAAATTGACATTTCTCCCAATTTAACTCTAAATTTATTTCTTCATATCTTTTCCTAATAGAAGTTAAATGCTCAAGACAAGAATCAGATGTAGTGATAAATACAGAGAAATAATCCATGAAACTTTTAATACCCTACTCTACAACAACAACAACAACTTCAAGCCTTTACCTATTATGTGGGGTCGACTACATGAATCCATTTTCTCCATTGTGTCCAGTTATGAGTTGAATTCTCATTTAGATCCAATAAAGAAAGGCCATTTCTAATATTTTCTAACCAAACCATTATAGGTCAACCTCTGCCTTTCTTAACATAGGTTAGATCTAATACATGTACTTTCCTAACTAGGTCATCGGAAGGCCATCATTTTACATGACCAAACTGTCTAACGCGACTCTCTATAATAGTTTTTTCCGATGAACTACTCCAACCTTTTCATGTATATGCTCATTTTGTATCCTATCATTAAGGGTAAAGCCACTCGTCCACTTGAGCATCGTCATTTCTACAAAACTAAAATTATTATTATGCTTCTCTTTTAATGGCTACCATTCTGTGCTATAAAACAAATTTAATACCCTACTTTATTATGTTAAAAAAATTGACATCACATGTCAATAAAAAATAGCAAAAGTATTTTTAAGACCAAAAGACATTTTTCTAAAAGTAAAAGATTAATAAGGATTAGTGAAAGTAGTCTTATCTTAGTCCTCATGTGTAGTAGGAATCTGATGATACCCAGAATATTTGCTAGAAAATTATAAAATAATATGTCTTGCTTATCTATTTAGCAACTAATCAAGAAAAAGTATGAGAAAATAATCTTTTTTAGTGACCTCAAGTAATTTTTTATAACCTAAACAAATCCTCTTCCCAGTGACGGTCTTTTGGGTGTAAGTTCATTATGCTCATTTGATATAAAGTCACGCCTCCTTCTTTAGGAACACAATGAAAAGGTGGTAGTGGTCTCATTACAACCTTTCTAATTACTTTTTTGGGTTCCTTTATAGGATCAAGTTGTTCAGTTGAAGATTTACTTTCTAAATATTCAACATCACCTTTATCCTTCTGAGGTAAATCTCTATCCTTTTTAAGGGTCTCCAAAATCTTTCTCACTTCTAAGCTAGATATTATTATATTATTCTTCTATTATTTATAATTAATCAACCAAGAAGAATGCCCTATTTGATCATCAATTTTTTTTTAAAGTAGCAAATTAATTATATGGTTAAATTCCTAGTCATATAATAACATCTTCCAAAGGTTTCTTCCCATTCCTTATCATGATAGAGCTATTCAAAATTTGAAGGGTAACATTACGACGCTACATAATATGGCACTGCATTATTTAAATTTCTAGGATTTCTAATAATATTATCATACCTATTTATCCCATCCCTAACTTTTAAGTTATCAAATTTTTTAGAAGTTACTGTAACTTGAGCAATTAAAATTGATGAAGCAACTAATTTATAAATTATAATTATTCTATCAGGATTTACCCAATCAACAGGTTAACAAAAATTATTTGTAGCTATTTTCTTGATTAATTCATATACTTCCTCAAGTAGCTTGAACATTAAAGATCCTCCAATTTTAGCATCTATGATTACTCTAAGATATCATACTAATATATTATAAAAGGTTTGAATAACCAATTAATCAGGTAAGGCATAATGAGGGTAGTTCCTATGAATTTTTTTTAAATATCTCCCAACTTTTATAAATTGAATCTCCTTCAAATCTGGTAAAGTATGTGATATCATTTCTAAGTATGGTAGTCTTTGAGGGTGGTAAATGCTTAACATAAAATTTGTGAGCCAACTCATTCCAAGTGATTATACACCTTGGGGTAAAGATTTCATCCATATGTTAACCTCATATCTTAGAGAAAATAAAAATAAATGAAGCACAATTGCATCATCAAGAACACCATTATACTTAAATATAGTGCATATTTCTAGAAAACTAACTAAGTATAAATTAGGAACTTCAGCAAGAGTTCTCCCAAACTAAGAATTTGGACTCATCTAATTTATGATAGATTTTAATTCAAAATTATTAGCATAGATAGTAGGTCTACTAAAACTCTCATGAATTCCATCTACTACAGGGTTAGTATAATACCTAAGAGGTCCAAAATAATGTTGATTTTGTGATGGTTATGATATTTTCAAAATCTTTGAAAGGGTCATTTATATCTAATAATTAAATAACATATGTTCCTTATTAGATCTACAAAGTATGCAATAATGAATATGTTGCAACTCAGGAATTCAACTTGAGAATGTGCTTTTTATGATAGACAAATATTATTATTCTGTTAATTTATCATTTCTCTTGAGCATGTACTAGACATTTTCTTTTTGTTATTTGTCTCTACTAACATTTTAAGGAAATCATATTCCAGACTGCTGAAGAGTTTAAGATAGAGTAGATTAGGATTCATGTAATGAAGTACGTAAATTTTTTATTTTTCTTGAGTATGAAAGAGTGTGATTATAATGGGGTAACTATGTAAATACACACTAGGGGAGAGAGTCAAAACTTAAAATTTTAAAACTAATCGTAGTGTACAATTTAAACTTGTACTTGATGATTTGTTACATTTTTTCTTCTAAAATGAAGATAATCAAATAATGTCTTATATTTTTTCACTATTTGTATTGTATGATATTAGTTCATATAGATGACAGACAAATTACAAAGTTAGGTATATACTAGTTCATCCCAAATGAATTCAATAGTTTTTGTACTAATCGTACCATATGATGTTAGTTTGTATAGACAACTAATATAGTACGAAATGGGATTGTCTATATTTATACCAAATAAAGCATGATTTGTGCTAACTATTTATACTGTATGATGTCAGTTTGTACAGATGACTGACAAAGTATGAAATAAGATTTGTATAGGATCATACCAAATGAATTAGTTTAGTTTTGAACTATTCATATAGTATGATATCAGTTCATATAGATGACTGACAGAGTATGAAATAAGATTCATACAGGATTGTATATGATTTTTTAAATTTTTAAACCCAAGATTGTACATGAATTTTTAAATTATTCATACAGTTGATCCTCGATCGTACTGTATGATCTTAAGTTGGTTAACTTATAATTTTCAATTTTTTAGACTAGTTTTCTTGTATTTCATATATAAGAGTCCTAAAAACGGACCTTCAATACCTTTGCTATAATTTTCTCTTAATAATGGCCATTGAGTGTGAGTGTTTAGGAGAGATTATGAGAGTGAAGTATGAGAGATCAAATAAGGGGAGTTGTGAGGGATTCATAAGGTTGCCCAAAGTGAGGTTCTCTTTTTCTTCTTTAAATTTCTGCCCATCTCCTTTGGAGGCTTTTAAGAGAATATTTTCAACATTGTGTCGTGGTTATCTTTCATCACCAGGAGGGTGAAAAAGGACTAAAGTTCTCTATCATCACTAGAAGGGTGAAAAAGGATGTTGGTACTCTACCATCTCTAGGAGGGTGAAAAAGTATGAAGGTTCTATGCCGTCACCAAGAGGGTGAGAAAGGATGTCAGTACTTTGCTTCAACGGGGTTTATAAAAGAGAGTTTGTAAGGGCTTCTCTGCTTTATTATGGGGGCAAAAGAATAGTCACTTTAATTTTGTGTAATACCTAGAGAAGGAGTCTCCAAGGAGTGGACGTAGGTCTAGTTTGGACTGAAGCACTATATATTTAATGTTCTTCTATTCACTTTACTTTTTTAGTATTTTTATTTTTCTCAACTTTAAAATTTTGTGGTTGAAATTTTTTTTTTATGATAATCAGTCTATTACACAACTGCATATTTCATGTTTATTGTTTAAATTTTCTAAAAATGGTTTTGAAAATTCAATAAATTTTTAAAATTACCAATTCACCCCCTCTCTTGGTTAGCCTTGGGATAGTTCAATAAGGTGTAACAACCCACTTGAATTTTCATGTGGCATCATAGCCTATTTTAAAAATTAAAGTTTAAACTACTTTTAAAAAATGATCATGGCTACTTTTGAAAATCAAAACACTCCTGAAAGATACTCTATCATTAGACCATCTTTATTTGATAACATCCCTTTTAATTTTTGGAAAACTTGCATATCTAATTTTTTGCAATCACTTGACTATTGCATGTGGATATTAATACAGAAAATTTACATTAGACCCACGAGACTTGTTGATGGCATTAGAGTTGAAACACCATTCACTGATTAAATTGTAGAAGAAAAAGACTAAGCACAACTAAATACAAAATTTTTAAATAGTTTTTTCTGCGCATTGAAATCAAAAGACTATATGCATGTTTCTACTTGTAAAACTAGAAAAGAAATCTGGAATAGACTTTACATAACTTTTGAGGAGACAAACGAGGTTAAATAATCTAGATTGAATATTTTACTTCATGACTACAAACTTTTTTTCAATGATTGAATCCACTAATATAAATCAAACACTTTTTGAAGAATTTTGGATTGGCCTTTATTTCAATGATTGAATCCACTAATATAAATCAAACACTTTTTTAAGAATTTTGGATTTTGACCATGTAGGAAGAATTGAATAATTTATTAGGAATGATGTTTTGGAGTTAGTTGAAAGACCAAAAAATCAAAGTATTATTGTAACTAAGTGGGTTTTTAAAAACAAGATGAATGATTCAGGTGTAGTGATTAGGAATAAAGCAAGATTGATGGCCTAGGGACATAATCAAGTAGAAGGGATTGATTTTTAGGAAATGTTTACCCTTATAGACACTTGAAGCGATAAGGGTACTAGTAGCCTTTACCTATTTTAAAGGTTTTAAATTATTTCAAATGAATGTTTAAAGTGGCTTTCTTAATTAGATAATATAAGAGGATGTTTATATTGATTAACCTTTAGGTTTTTAAAATTTATAATTCCCTAAAGATGTGTTTAAATTATGAAATACATTATATAGACTAAAATAGATACCTAAGGCATTGTATGAAAGGCTAAGCTCATTTCTACTAGAAAGATTATTTGTTAAAGGAAGTATGGACACCACTCTCTTCTTAAAAACCATAGGAGATAATATACTCATTATTTAAATATTTATTGATGATATCTTATTTGAATCCACTAATAAAAATCTTTGTGATAAATTTTCAAAAATAATGAGTAATGAATTTTAAATGAGTTTGATGGGAGACTTGAGTTACTTTCATGGTTTTAGCATAAATAAAAAAGAGGATGGCACATTTTTGAGTCAATCAAAATATATGAAGGACATCCTTAAGAAATACGAAATGGATAAATCTAAACTAATAAGTATACCAATGAGTTCCTTAGTGTAGTTAGATAAGGACTCTAAGGGAAAATCTATATATCAAAATAAATTTAGTGGAATAATTGGATCATTACATTACTGTTGGTGGAATTTTGAAAAAACATATTTTAAAAA
>NW_021319136.1:493158-508958 GCF_001605985.2 Dendrobium catenatum | reverse complement strand
ACCCTTCCAGAATCCAGATCCGATCCTAGACCCTAGAGATCCACTCTAGACTTTGAGGATCCTTCCTAGAGCCAGACCTTATGATCCTTCTAGATCCAAGACCTTAGGCCTACTCCAGAGCTTAAGATTTTTTCCATATCCAAATCCTAGAAACTCCTCTAGATCTAGGATCAATCCAGACTTCAAATTAATCCCCATACCTTTGAGCAACTCTAACTCAAATCAATTCCTACTTTTGATCAATTCAAATCCAAATTAATTCAAGCTTCAGCACACCCAAACCTTAGTGACCTCATACAAAAATGAGGTCAACAATTACTTAACTGCTAGCAAACTGGATACCATGTTTAGTGTTTATCTTTATGCTAAATTTCAAGTTGATCCAAAAGAATTTCACTTGATTGCTATTAAAAGAATTTTGATATATCTTTTGGGAAGTCAAAACTTAGGGATATAGTATCTAAGACACAAGTCTTATTTTAAAATCATTGGATATTCTGATTTAAATTTTGCAAGATGTAGGGTTAATCAAAAAATTACTTCTGAAACTTGTTAATTCATTAGAAACTATTTAGTTTTTGGGTTTATCAAAAAATATAATTTAGTATCCCTATCTACTCGTGAAGCTGAATATAATGCCTTAGGTAGTTGTGTGGCACATGTTCTATGGTTAAAATATTAACTTATTGATTTAAGATTTTTTATTGGAACTATTCTATTTTTTTATGATAATACAAGGGCTATATATATTTCAAAGAATCCTTTTCAACATTCTAGAACAAAGCATATATATAGAAGGCATCACTTCATTAGAGATCAAGTGACTAAAGGAGAAATTGAGCTACATAATGTAGCTTCTGAAATTCAACTTGCAGACATTTTCACAAAACCATTTGCTTTTGAAATGTTTAACACCTCAAGAACTAGATTGGGTGAAATTGATATTCATGCTTGAGAATTGAAGTTCAACAAATTTCATTTGTGATGTGTCTTATTGTTGGTGTTTATGTTTTGTTGTTATTTGTTTTTTTATTTTTATTTTTCTTTATTTTGGGTTTGATTTTTCTTTTGTACTATTTTTGTTTTTATTTTTGTGTCTCAAGGATCTTATCTAACTTATTTTTGGAAAAGAGTCATGATTATCATGTGCAAATCAAAACATTCCTTTTTCAATCGTATCATACAAACCACTTTTGTATTATATGATATCAATAGTTTTTGCATGATAATTTTTCTATATTTGTAAGATGAAAATGATTTTGTAAAAAGATTGTACTGTACAAACACGTTATTGTATTGTATGAAATAATTCATTTTTCACCTGTACAAATAGGGAGGAAATTCAAGTGTAGTTAGTTTTTGAAGATCATCCTGGATGAACATTTGTTCATATGTACGATACTATTATCATTCTGTATGTGGACAAAGCTAACTGCCAGTACAATCATTATTGTCTAATCATACCAGATGAACACCTATTCATATGTATGATCATTTTTGTCAAAAAGCTATACAAAATGACTCACCGAGAATTGTTGTTTATGAAAAGTCATTTCATTTTTGATAGTTTTCATTCATATGTACAAAACAATTTTCCTACCATATGAACTCATAATCGTACATACAAACCCTATTTTATATGGTACGATCGTTCCATTTTTCTTTAAATTGGAAGGTATTCATTGTTTGTTCTTCAAAATCTCTTTTAATCTCAAACTATCTTGTCTTCAAACTCTCAAAATACTAATCAGTAGTAAGCGGGCTCGAACCTCCAGAGGATCTACCTCTCATTCTAGTCAACTAGATGAGAACTTCCTTTCCAAAGGGAATGAAAATGCCTACTTGCATATCTTTGAGACAAAGATGACTCCTCATCTTCTTATCTAAAGAGATATTAAGTTTTTTATAATGCCTCTTTTTGATTCTACCCAATTCTCTTTCATTCTCACCTTAATCTATGCTTTCCATCATGATGCATTTCACTATTTCCTTGCCAATCTGAGAATGAATGAAATCCATACCAAGATGTCATCTTATTTTTTTAAATAGAGAGTAGAGCTCACCAAGGAAGATGTAGGAATGACCTACACCTTAGAACTGAAGGGGTAAGGGTACAAACAATGACTTCTAGGTCTAATTTTGACTTGTCTACCATTAATCAACCCTTTAGAGGTGTCACTTCAATTAATCACCTTTCTCATGTGTACACCTTGAATAAAAATGTTAGGATCATCTAGCATGTATTAAGAACTTCCATTATTCCTAAAGCTGGTTATCATATCAACCTAACTCCTTTGCTTTCTATAGTTACATATCTTATTATGATAAACACTCAAATAGATAAAGCCCATTTGATTCTGGACTACATCCATAAGCTTATTAATATTGGACTTCCTAATAATAGAAGAAAGAAAGATGTGGATTTAGGACATTTGGTGGCCTATATTCTTGAAAAGAAATACAATTTGATTCATCTTAATCCACCTACTTAGCTTCTAATCTATTTCAGCGATTCTTCCTTCCATTCTCTTTTTAACTGGGACCAACAGGATGAAGGAGAAGATTTTGATGAAGATGGAGAACCTGCACTGGTACCTACTCCTACACCTGCACCTGCTCCTAGACTTGAGCATCATTTCTATCAAGAAATGGTCTATAAATTTGATAGACTTAAATGTCATTTTAATCAATGATTTGATCATATTGAGACTCGCTTAGACTAGCAGGATGCAAGATACAATGAAGATATGGGATGAGTTAGAGGGCTGTTTGACTCTCTAAACACTCAAGTAGCTACAATCAATAGATACTTTTCTATATTCACTTCTCCTCAACCACCTCCAGATTAAGATCCTCCAGCATACTAGTTTTCATTTTTTTATTGTACTTGATGTATGTTTTGTTTCTTTCTATACTCATATGATGACTTTATAATGTTTTATTTTTTTGCATTGATTGTATTTGGGTTATATGTTTAATAAAATGCTTGTTTGTTTTTAATCTTCTAAAACTATTCTTAAGTTTCTATTGTGTAAATTACTAAAGTTGATCTAAGAGAAAATTTTTAAATATTTTGCAATACAGCTTAGTTTCCTAGCAAAACTATTTTTCTTTTCCCAAACATTAAATTAATTTACAAATTAGATTTAGATAATAAGATCCTTTTAGTGTTCCAATAGATCTTTATTTTATAGTTATAATTGTTGCAAAAATAGTAACTAATTTTTTGTTTATTTACATATTCTATGTGTTGATTTTGTTCTTAACAATATGATTTTGTTTTGAGGTTATTTTTCTTTATAAAAGAAAATTTTTTCTTTTATTTAGACGATAATCACACAAGCTAAGATTTATTAAATTTGTTTGTGGAAATAAAGAAATTTCAAAAGATGTACTAAGTGTGCCAAATTTGAAAAGTGGCATAAAATTAGCCCAACATGAAAAGATGCGGATTATCGCCAAATTTGAAAAGAGGCACAAAATAAGTCTAAAATGAAAAGATGTTCAATGTTTGTCACTCAAATATTTCTTATTGATAAAGAGGCATAAAATGAGGACACACTACATTTAGTTCTTTCCTACACTTTAATTCTTAGAAAAATCCTTACATAAAATGATAATTTCAACTATTGAATTTGAAACTATAAGATTTCTATTTAATTAATTTTTTGATGATTATTCTGTTTGCTACTTCTGCTTTATAGAGCGAATATTGATCATGTTCAATATTTCTTATCTAAATTATTTTTTGATTTAATATTTGAGTCTTTATTTTTCCAATCACGACTTTAATATTGTATGTGCAAATAGTTTAAATTCTCTATTTTATCATCCATTAGATTTGTCTATAGCAACATATTATTTTTTAGGGGATTTTTTTTTTCTGATGACAAAAAAAGGTGAGGTTATTATTTATATTTTGGTTTGAGTTATTATTTATGTTTTGTTTGAATTCCTTTAGTTTTGTGTTTTGATATGTTTTTAAAAGTTTTTTTTTATTTGTATTTTGGTTTGAGTTTTCATTTGTGTTCTATTTGAAGTCTTTTGGTTTTATGTTTTTGTATATTTTTACTTATTTTCTATTTTTTATTTTAAGTTTGTTTAGAATTTATGTTCTCAGGGGAGGTTGTTTATGGATTTTGGTTTCCTTGTATTTTCTTATGTTTCGTGTACTTTGTTTTTTTTGTTTATTTATAAAACAAAATAAAAAATTATTAAATGAAATTTTTATGATCCTTATGTTGTTTATTTTTAACTTCATTGATGGGGAGTTTAGGAGAAAAGAATTTTATTTGTAATTCAAACTTTAATTATTTTTGCCATCATCAAAAAAAGGGGGATTGTTGCAACTCAAGATCCAGCTTGAGAATGTGTCTTTCATGATATAAAAATATTATTGTTCTATTAATTTTATCATTTCGCTTGAGCATGTACTGGACATTCTCTATCACCCCTAAATAATGCTTAGGTTTTCTTTGAAATAAAAATAACAAAACCCCCAATAATATACATAAGTATACATGCCATATTAAATAATAAATTGATAGAGCAGAGTGAAACCCATGAGGAAGTATGCTTACTTACAATAAACTCTTCCATTTACTCTAATTTTACTAATTATCCTACAAAATGGTAATTATGGAAATTTTATCATATAATAAAATAGTAAATAAATTAGATATAATATTTAATAAAAGTGTTTTGTATTGATGAGTGTAAATTCCTTATCTTTCATAATGAGACTTATAATTACCAATGTGATTCAGAGCATATGTTCCTAAGATCTTTGTCTAACTTGTAGTAGTGAAAATGATATATGATAAGTTCTTATAGTTTAGGCATGCTAACATCCTATCGCAATATTCTTGGTTATTCTTGCATTCTTCTGTCATGGCTAAACTTCACAATATATTCTAACCACACATGTAGTTATTTTGCACATTAAATTAAGATTAGGATAAGATTGAAAACATCATCTAACAATAAATAATAAGAATCTTTATTAGTACTGAATATGCACTTTACATCATAAATTCAAAATAAGAGAATAAGCCAAACATATAATAAATGAAAAGCACACTTATTTTCATTAAACTTATGGAAGAACAAAAAAATAATGGAGTGATATCACCAGAATAGATCAAAGTATCTTCTATACACTCCTTCTCCCTTAACTTCCAGAGTTACTTTAAGAAATATATGTTAAATATTCCAAATGATTGTATCTTATACTTTCATAGCCTCCCTTTGATTTTACTCTAAGAGGGAACTAGAGAGGTACTCTAAAAAAAGTGCTAAATTTTACACAAGTGATTGAAATCTCTTACAAACATAACATCATAACTAGCTATTGGACAGCATAAAAAGACATTTGACATTGTGATGCTTGAAAGAGTGGAACTATGGCACCATTGAAGTGAACTAATGCCTCAGTGATAAAACCTTTACATTGTCATGGTGCTTGCTAACGTGGATCAGTTACTTAGTGAACAATCATGTCTCTTCACCAAGAGAACATGACCCTTGGAAGTCACAACTATAATACTACGATGCTGTATAAATTTGAGTACTTTGGCGCCCGAGTGGAAAAAAATGGCATTAAGGCGTAAGAAATTAAGGCACAATTGCATTTTAAAATAGAGAATTCAGTGATGTCACCCTAAATCTTTGACATCATGGTGTTGGTAATGTTGTAGTGTTGGCCATATTACTTCCATAGGGTTTGGAAATAGAGAAATCATCATTACAATATCCAATTTTTGGCACTTCAATCGGATTGAAGGTGGTGCTTTTGCATTATTTTCTTAGACACGATGGCATTATAGTCTCCTTAAAATTTCTACATTTTTTAGTTTTTTTTTTGCATAAAAATTACTAAAATTATACATTTAAACTAAAAATAAAATATATAATTTACACTTATCAAATTCTCACCAGCTTAAACTCTTGCTTATCTTCAAGCAAATGAAGAATTTTATAATTTTGATTAATCAAAAAATAAAAGTAAAAATCTATAATTTAAAATTACTAAAATATAGAATAATATATCACAATCTAGAAGTCATAGAAATGAACAAGTAAAAATTAGTTTGAATAATATAGCTTAAAAAATAGATGTTATTATAGTTTAAATTAGAACTTCATTAGTTTACCATCTTTTGTATTAGTTCTCATATCTTATCATTTGTGAATTTAAGTATAAGATTATAGTTATACTCTAAGCTTTTAGCTGATAGCAATTTTTTAATGTACTCCCTTTCTTTTTCTTCTTTATTTTCTTTTTAGAACTCTTATAACTTTTTTTTTTGTGTAGAATACATAGTTAATAATTTTTAATATCAATTTTACTTAAGATCTTCTTGAATTCTTAATGTGTTTAATGTAAGGATTTATTAAGATTTCTAATTTTAAATTCTAGTTGTAATGAATTTCCATTTTAATCTATCCAAATCTATTATTTAACCTTAATTATTCATATTGAATTCAAAGGTCAATGTATAAATGTATAATTTATAAATAAAAATAATCTAAGTTAGTTAATTATTTTTTTTAATCTACAAATTATAAATTAGTGTTTATTTGAACCATGATCTAGGGTTTTATTATTATGCTAATTTTATATAATTTTTTATTATCTTTTTTGTTGGGGTTGATTTAATAATCATAAAGTAGATATATTAATAGAATATAATATAAAAAATATAAGTATAAGGATAATTTAATCAAATAAATATAAAAATATAAATTAATATTAATAAATAATATATATTTTTATGAATGATAAAAAAGTGTAAAACATGTGATATATATAAAACTAAAATATAGGGCACAAGGTAACTAATGCTTAAAACACCACTCTTACTATTACAATTTAGTAGCTCTCATATCCATAACTCAAACCATTCAATCACTATAAACATGACAATCCTTCCTATTATTGAAATCTCCCCCAAAGTAAAGACATATAATAAAATAACAGTAGAATTCACATAAACAAAGTCTCTTTTAAACTAAAATACATAGAAATTTAAATCTCATTAAATGAATATTGAAGATATTTCTTATTCCTTATACTTCTCTTCCATAATGTTTTAATCTATGGACATTAACCTTAAAGACGCAAAAAGTCATTTAATCTTAAATCCTTATGGAACCATTAGAAATATACTCTGTTAATAGTAAAAGGGCTAGTCCATCTAGATTTATGTTTTCAGTGGTAAGATTATATATATATATATATATATATATATATATATATATATATATAATATATATATTAATATATATATATATATATATATATAATAATAATAATAATAATAATAATAATAATAATAATAATAATAAAGTAAGACATCTTGGCCAGGTGAAAATTCATGATCTAGAACTTCATATCCATGTATCTTCTCCATTTATGCATTATAAATTTTTATATCATCATAAATTTTATTTTTGAATTCATGAAATTTATTAACTATTATAGAACAATGGATATTTAGAATAAAGAAGGAATCTTCATTCTTTAAGTGCATTTCACTTCTTTTAAAGATGAATGCTTTCATTTCTTTCCACCCGTTTCTTTAAGATTCAAGAAAGGAAATGAGAATACCAACAACACTTCACTCAAGAAGAGTTATCATTGATAGAAAATTAAACTTTTAACTTACGCTTTTTATAATTTCCACAGGAGCAGTGGTGTTAAAATTTGATTTTTAAACCATTGCAGCACGACCAAGTGTAGTGGTGCTATAAGCAGCACTATGGCATTCCTTTTACTCTCTAATTTTTTTAACAAACAAACTCACTAATGATCACTATTACTACATCTATTCAACCAATCACAAAAAAATTAAAATAAATAATTTCTAAATTGGAATATTCATCATAGTGAGAGAAACTCCCGTTAAAATTTTGAATTTCTTTCATTCCTGGTTATGGCGGGGGATGATCAGCATGCTTCGTCGGTGACAAATACCTCCTCTTCTGGTCTTACATATAAGTTATTAGGGATCACCTCTGATTATTAAAGATCATGTTAATGTGATGAAGAAGATTGATTTTTAGAAGAAGGATTTTTACCCTCGAAAGGGCAAAGATCCAATTGCAGAAAAGGTTGATTTTCCAGCCATCAAATCAGTCAGTAAAGATTATGCAGTTCAAAAGAATAATTTTGGAGCCTCATCCTCTTTTTGTTTAAATTTGAAAGTTAATAGATTTTTGAAATTGGGTACTAATGCTATTGAATATGTTATTTCTCCATCCATCATGCAAGTGCTTTCTTCTTCTAGAAATTCCTTTGATTGCAATGTAATTGCAAATTCACTTAAAGAGAAGGTTGGCAGAGTGTCTGCTAGGGTGGATATTGAGCAAGGTAGTAATAAGACTGAATTTCTTAAGCTAAGGGATATTGTTAATGCTTAGAGAAAACCACATATTAGGATTATTAATCCTCTTGATAATGTTGAAATGACTGAAGAGGGAATGATGATCAAAATTTAACCAACTGATGAGAAAGCTAATATCCATAGGCTTCATAACTCTATTGTGGTAAAAGTATTTGACAATTCTATCCCATTTTTTGTCATTAGTATTGAGCATCGAAGATAATGAACTCATTTAGGTGCTTTTCACCTAACTAATTTAGGAATGGATTGGATGTTATGTTCATTTCATTCTGCCGATGTTAAGGAGGCTATATTGAGTGGAGGACCTTGGTTTGTTGTAGGGCACATCATTGGTATAAATGAATGGACTACAAGCCTCTCAACTCTTTCTATGAGGAATTTATTTTCTCCGACATGGATTAGGTTGCCACATCTTCCTTTATTCTATTGGGATGAAAATAACATTGCTAGAATTTCATCAAAAGTTGGTAAACCATTGTTCCTAGATGGCAATATGTTTAATTGGGGAAGAAGAGAGTTTGCAAGAATATGTATTCATATCAACATTGATGAAAAGCTTCCACAAGGCATATGGGTTGAAGGTTGTTCCAGTCTTTTTTTCCAAAAGGTTCAATATGAAAAAAATTCATCACTGAGTTTCCATTGTGGGAGAATTGGTCATAATTCACAAGAATGTAGATTGAATATTAACCCAAAGAAGTTGGATATATATGTTAATGAGAATACTATCAAATTCAATGGGGTACATTTTTTGAGTTCTACTAATATGAATGTAGGAAAGGGCAATAATAATTCTGGTGTTATTCCTATTAAAGGAATATAGTAAGATAATGATGAATATGGTCTGTGGATTATTGTTAACCTTGGTAAGAAAAGATAATTTTATCCTAACAAAATAAGGTCTGCTGCTGCTCAATCAAGAGTTAAATATGTTGATGTTAAGAGAGTTACTATTTGCATGTTTTATCTTCTTGCAACTTGTATAGTTTTGATGATTCCAAATATTTTTATTTTAAGCTTTGTTTTCTCCTAACACTTTTTGGAAAAATTGTTTTTACTCTTGTGTGGACTAACATTTCAGGATAATCAAACTCCAGACTAATGAAGACTTCAAATCAATATTCAGCAAGAGAGTTTGTAAATTAAAGTTTGTAATTTTTATTGTAATTAAGTTTGAGAAAATATGATTTTAATTAAATAAGCTTAGCACACACACTTGGGGAGATCTTTAAAAATCACACTGATTATACGGGATGAACCTTATTCGTACGGAACGATCAAGTTAGTTAATCCCCTCGGAAGAGCAATGGAATGAACAGGAAGTGAAAATGTTTCTAAGTACTAATCATCCAGACGAATTTTCTAATTCATCCCAGGAAGATCTGCTCTGGACTTTCACTTTGTGTTGATACTCCAGACGATTCATCCTGTTCGTCCCTGGACAAAACTCTCGGGAAAATTTTTGTCCAAACAAAATTCTATGTTCATGCAAGGACAAAACTCTTGAGAAAATTTTCGTCAAAACGAAATTCTATGTTCATCCCAGGATGAAACTCTCGGGAAAATTTTTGTCTAGACAAAATCCTAAATTCGCCCCAGGATGAAAATCTCTAGAAATTTTTTGTCCAGACGAGCACCTATTCGTCCGAAGATGAATTGTTCTGTCCCTTCAAATTTTGAGAACGTCCTGCATTTTGTCGAAACCAACTGTTGATATAACTGTTCATCCCAGGATGAACTTAGTTCATACGGGATGATGATTGTGTATGAAGTCACCTCGTCCCAATGCATATAAGGAATCATACGCAACAAATTTACACTGTTCTTACGGGACGATATTATGGTCATACGGGACGATCCTGTTCGTATTGACTTGAAAATTAGCAATTTTTTGACTGTTTTTCTTGTCTTTCATATAAAAGGTCCTTTGTAAACTATCACTTAATCTTTTTTCCTACTGATCTTCATGCCAATTGAAGAGAGAGACAAGGAGAGAGTGTGAGAGAGTGTTTGAAGGAGGATTCTTAGTATTGGAGCGTGAAGGATTCACTTGGTACTCAAAGGTAAGAGTCTCCACTTGTGGTTTGTGATTACTTCACTCTTTTCTCTCGACCTTCTAGATTTCTTGTGAGAATATCTGTCAAGGAGATCCGGTTCTCTATCGACATATGGAGAGTGTGAACAGCCGAAGGGTTCTCTGCCCACACTTGGAGAGTGTGAAAGGATGAAGGGTTCTCTGCCTACACTTGGAGAGTGTGAACAACCGAAGGGTTCTCTGCCCACACTTGGAGAGTGTGAAAGGATGAAGGGTTTTTCACCTACACTTGGAGAGTGTGAAATGATGAAGGGTTCTCAACCTACACTTGGAAAGTGTGAACAGCCGAAGGTTTCTCTGCCCACACGTGTAGAGTGTGAAAGGACGAAGGGTCTCTGCCTACACTGGGAGATTGAAAGGACAAACGATTCTCTGCCAACACTTGGAGAGTGTAAAAGGATGACTATTCTCTATCGCATCGGATAATGGAGGAAGAGAATTTTGTAAAGGCTTCTCCACCTTGCTGTGGGTGCAAAAGGAGAGTCACTAGTGTATTAGTGCAATACTCGGAGGGTGCCTCCGGAGAGTGGATGTAGGTCGTGTTTGACTGAACCACTATAAAACTTGTGTCTTTTATTTTTTTCGCTATTTTTTTGATGTTTTAACTTGTGGTTGAAAAATGTTTTCTACAAAATTCATTAAAGTTATTTTTTGGTATAAAATTTTTAAAAGAGGGATAATTTTTAATTACCATTCACCCCTCTCTTAGTTAGCCGCTGGGAGATAAGCTTAGGTTTAGAACCTAATTCATATTAAATAAGTTTCAACAAGTGGTATCAGAGCTTTATTTTAAAATCATAAGTTTAGACAACTTTTTAATTAACGTAGATGGCTACATTTGGAAACTGAAATACACCTGAGAGTTACTCTATAACAAGACCTCCATTGTTCGATAATATTCTTTTTGATTTTTGGAAAACACGTATGTCTACATTTTTACAGTCACTTAATTACCGTATGTGGATATTAGTTCATGAAGGTATACAAAACCAACTAGACTAGTTGATGGAGTTAGAGTTGAAATAGCTTTTGTGGACTGAATAGTAGTAGAACGTGACTTAGCACAACTAAATGTCAAATTCTTGAATAGTTTCTTTTGTGCTCGTAAATCAGAAGATTACATGCGGGTTTTTACTTGCAAGAGTGGAAAGGACATATGAAATAGACTTTGTATAACTTATGAGGGGACTAATGAGGTTAAGCAATCTAGACTTAATATCTTGTTGCATGATTATGAACTGTTTCACATGAAACCAAATGAATCAATTTCTAATATGTACACAAGATTCACACAAATAGTCACCTCTTTACATACATTGGGTAGGGAACTAACGAATGCTAAAATGGTTAATAAGATACTTCGTTGTTTGCCTACTGCTTATAATGCTAAAATTATTGTAATTATAGAGTCTAAAGATCTAAACATTTACTCTATTAATAATTTTCTAGGTTCTCTAATTACTTATGAGCAAGGAGTTAGCTAAAGAAAGATTGATGCAGGTGAACCACAAAGGGAGAAGAACAAAGCATTAAAAATGGAGGAATCTGAGAGTGAACACTCACAACCTGAGGATGAAGACGACATCGCACTAATGACTAGATAATTTAGAAGCTTTCTGAAGAGGAAGCAGAAGAGATGCCAGCCATGGAATCAAGGTAAATTTAGTAGGAATGTCAAAGTTTCAAATAATGTTATTTGCTATGAGTCCAAGAAACCTAGACATATTAAGACAGATGTCCCAAAACTCAAAGCCACTCCTAGCAAGGAGAAGGTAGAGGAGAAACCAATTATGAAGAACGCCAAGAAGAAATTCCAAAGAGATTTTTAGGTGGACTCAGCTTCGGACTCATCAGAAATGGAAAAGGAAGCGGAAGTCACTAATTTGTGCTTAATGATCAATAATCTTGATCAGTCAGATCAAGAAGAGGTATGTGACTTGACTTACAATGAACTTTTTGAAATTTCTGAACACATACATGATGCATATAGAATGATAAAGAAAATACATACTAGTCTGAGCTTAGAATTTGAGAAACTATAAAAGAAACATAAAATCCTTAGGAAATATCAAGTTTTAATTGATGACAAACACATGAAATTACTTGATGGATATGATGACTTGAATAAAAATCATGAAAGTTTAAAATCATCTTATGCAGAACTTAAAAAAGAATTTAAAAATTTTAAGGATGAATATGAGAGAAAAATTTATAGATCTAATTATACAAATCAAATTTTGAAAGATATGAATTCATATTACATATTAAAGATAAAAGCTCTCAAGGATGATAGGATATCTCCTAAACTTGAAGATTTCACTAATCTTATTTTGTATTCTAAATTTATGCAATCCCTAAATAGATAAATGAATAATATAAGACTTAGGAATCCTTTTTCAAAAGTCAAATGTAATAATTATGGATTGATTGGACAAATAGCTCACACCTGTACTTTTAAAAAAAAATCTTATTTGGTGTGGAAACCTAAGATGCATAAACCTAGACATATCATACATGCATTTATTTATAAATTTCCAAAAGGAGAACCCAAACTTGTTTGGGTTCCCAGGCTAACATTTGATGATCTTGTAGGGTTGCTCACACAAAAGACCCTGTGAGAGCATATGGTACCTGGACAGCAGATGCTCAAAACATATGACTGGAGATACTACACAATTCATATCGCTGGAAGCCAGGAGTGGAGGCAAGGTTACACTTACAGATAACACCACAAGGAAGGTGGTTGGGTCAGGTATGATTGGAAATCTTAAGAACATTTTCATAGAAAATGTGTTATTAGTGGAAGGCTTAAAGTATAATTTGTTAAGTATAAGCCAATTATGTAATAAAGGATAATGTGTAAAAATTTTCCTACTAGCTATATATTAAGCCTAAATGGAAATGATGTTTTGAATGGTATAAGGGTAAACAACATGTATATGCTAAATTTGAATTGCATTAAAACTCCTATTGATTTTTGTTTAAAAACTATTTCTGATGAGTCATGGCTTTGGCATAGGAGACTTTGTCACTCTAGCATGAAAAACCTTAGGAGGATTACCCAAAAGAACCTAGTGAGAGGTATAACAAAACTAGGCATTACTAAGGACCACCTTTGTGATGCATGTCAATTAGAAAAATAGGTGATGTTCTCGTTTCAGTCCAATAAGGATCTTAGAACTAGTAAACCATTGGAGATTTTCCATATGGATCTTTTTGGACCAGTTAGAACTATAAGTCTAGGAGGGAAGGTATACAGATTTGTGATTGTGGATGATTACATTCACATGGATTAGATTTCTATTTCATAAAAGTGAATCATTTGAAAAATTTAGAAACTTTTTCACTTGGATTCAAAAAAAGCTAGGATGTTAAATTATGACTATACAAAGTGGTCATGGAGTAGAATTTGAGAATGAAAGATTTGAGAATTTTTATAAGGAGAGAGGAATTGATCACAATTTTTCTACACCTAGAACTCCTTAACAGAATGGGGTAGTCAAAAAAGAAAAGAAAAGAACATTAATAAAAGCTTCCCAAGCCATGTTGGCAGAATACTCACTTCCTATGTGAGATCTAGCACTGCATGTTATGTTCTAAATAGGGCAAATGTGAGATCTAAATTAAATAAAATATCCTATGAGTTGCTAAAAGGAAGAACACCTAATTTGTCACATTTGCATATTTTTGTTTGCAAGGTGTTTTTTCATAACAATGGAAAATCTGCCTTAGAAAAATTTGATCCAAAATAAGATGAAGAAATTTTAGTAGGATACTCAAGTGTTGGAAAATCTTATAGAGTATTCAATAAAAGAACTTTAGTAATTGAGAAGACCACACATGTTGTATTTGATGAATCTAGAATTTTGAAAGAGCCAAATATTGTAGAAGATGAGAATGAGATTAACTCCCAAAAGATTGATAAAATAAATTTGGAAGAAAATTTAGAAGAAAACTTGGAGATAGAAAATCCTTTGCCTAGAGATTTGAGATTTTCTAAAAACCACCCAAAGGAATTAATAATTGGTGAACCTAGTGAGGGTGTAAAGACTAGGCGTGGACTAAACAAAGAAGTCAATCATTCAGCTTTCATTTCAATAATAGAACCCACAAATATTGATCAAGCACTTTCCCTGTAGAATGCTAAACCTGTAGCAAGACTTATCAATAATAGAACCCACAAATATTGATCAAGCACTTTCCCTTAGCAACTAATCTAGCCTTATTTATAATGACTACTCCTGAGACATTCATTTTATTTTTAAATATCCACTTAGTTCCAACTACACTTTGATCCTTTGGCCTTATAGTTAATTCCCAAACTTTATTTCTTACAAATTGATTTAACTCTTCTTGCATAGCCAAAATCCAAAATTCATTCGAAAGTCTTGCTACAGGTTCTATTATTGATAAGTCTTGCTACATGTTCATTTCAATAATAAAACCCACAAATATCGATCAGATTGAAGGGATTGATTTTGAGGAGACTTTTTTCCCTGTAGCAAGACTTGAAGCAATTAGGATTTTGCTAGTCTTTGCCTATTTTAGAGGATTTAAATTGTATCAAATGGATGTAAAAAGTGCCTTTTTAAATGGGGTAATTCATAAGGATGTTTTTGTAGAACATCCTCTAGGTTTTGAAAATTCTATATACCCAAATCACGTTTTCAAATTGAAAAAGGTATTATATGGATTAAAACAGGCACCTAGGGCTTGATATGAGAGATTAAGCAACTTCCTACTTGAAAGATCATTTGTAAAAGGAAGTGTAGATATAACTCTCTTTTTGAAGAAATTTTGAAAGGATATACTCATTGCGCAAATTTATGTTGATGACATCATCTTTGGATCTTGAAATAAAAATCTTTGTGATGATTTTTCTTAAACAATAAGTAGTGAATTTGAGATGAGTCTAATGGGAGATTTAAGCTACTTTCTAAGCTTTAGTATTAAGTAAATTAAGGAGGGAACATTTCTAAAAAAAAAAAAAAAAAAAGAACATTTCTTAATCAGTTTTAATATGTTAAGGACATCCTAAAAAAGTATGAAATGTACAATGCTAAACCTGTTAGTACACCTATGAGTTCCTTAGTTCAGTTGGATAAGGACCCTCAGGGGAAATCTGTTGATAAAAAAAATTTAGAAGGATAATTAGATCTTTACTTTACTTGATAGCTAGCCAACTCGATATCATGTTTAGTATTTATTTATGTGCTAGATTTCAATCAGATCCAAAATAATCACATTTGGTAGCAGTAAAAAGGATTTTAAGATATCTGTTAGGAACTCATAACTTAGGA
>NW_021319136.1:445673-493058 GCF_001605985.2 Dendrobium catenatum | reverse complement strand
GTAGCTGAGAATCATAGAAGTTTATGTGGGATAAGTTCATTATGGGCAAACTAGTATGGAGATGCTAACAATTATATATTAACTTTTTAGAGTAGTTTTTATATTCTCTATGATTATAAGAGTGTGCATCATTGGTTGGGACCCTCAGCAGATGTATTTTTAATCATATCAAATTTTTGGCATGCCTAAATCTACGTAATTAAAGAGGGGCTAACTATAAGCCAATTAAGTTATAAAAGCAAGTGGCCCATGGGCAGGAAAAGGAAGAGAAAACACCAATGAGCGAGAAAATAAACAAATCCCACTATCATTGAATTAGAGGCACAACTTTGGAACGCTGCTTATATCTATCCTGGATGTTTATTGAGAGCATGAGTCAATGCAGAGCATTTTGTCTTAGCAATTCTTTCGGGTCTCACCCCTCACAACCCCTTCTCCTTCGGGTTATCCTAGCTAAATGGACAAAGGCACTAAAGACCTTGCGAAAAACAGCCCCAAAAATTCAACTATTGGGCGAAAAATTTTGCTAAGTCAGGAACACGTGCCTATTATTTTAGGTAGTTGAGCGATTTAAATTGTATCATTGGATGTAGCTACTATAAAGAAGAGAAAAATGGCTTTTAAAAAACAAAAACAATAGAATGGTAAACAGTTAAAAACACTAAACTGACGTGCGAAGGATCTACTGACTAGGCTGCAGGGCCCTTGGACGCTAACTTTCTGTTTCTAAATTTGTAGGGAAACACGTGTCATGTAGCGCACAAGGTTGCAATAGAAGGCGAGTGGGATGCCTAAATTTATATGTGTCCTTTTGTAGGTTTTGGGATGTTCCGGACGTGCCTGCTCCTACTCCGTTTTCAGAATATGCAATACTTTTTAAATATGAGAGTACACTTCTTCATTATGAGGAAATTGTTCTTATTGTATGCCCAAATCAACTGTCATATGAGAATTTGTTGTGAATCCAATACTATCCCCCAACAGGGAGGTATGAACCAAATCAAAAAATTGCTTTCCACCAAATATCAATTGCCTCCCCGTTTTCCATCAACTTTGTATTTATCTAAAAATATAGGTAATAATTTATGTGTATTAACAAGATAGATCCACCACTAAGGGGGGGCTTAGTCTATCTATGTGCTAGAGGATTAATGTCGCAAACTTTCCTAGTCTTTGGAAGAATGGCATTTGTAAAAAGGAGTAGTGTGTATGTAGCACCTTATGATGGGTTCCGATCTCGTGCTTCTTGCTAGGAGCGACACACGAAATTTTCGAAAGGATATACTGGCTATTTGTGGCAAATTTATGTTGGATGTACAATCATCTTTGGGATCTTCAAATAAAAACTTTGTGATGATTTTTTAAACCAATAAAGTAGTGAATTTGAGATGAGTCTAAATGGGAAATTAAGCTAATCTTTCTAAGAGCTTTAAGTATTTAAGTAAATTAAGGAGGGGAAACATTTCTCAAATAGAAAAAAAAAAAAAGGAGGGAACATTTCTTATCCAGTTTTAATTTGTGTTATAAGGACATCACAAAATAAGTATGAAATAGTACCAATTGCTAAACCTGGTTCGTACACCCTATAGTTCCTTAGTTTCTAGTTGGGATAATGGACCCTAGGGGATCCTGTTGATAAGCTTGGCTTACGAGAGTGAGGGTGAGGGAGGTACGTATTGTGTGTAAAAGGATCAGCATACGTCGGTAAGTTAATATATTTTTGATCTGGCTTTGTCTATTAACTATTGGAGGCAGTCTTATAGTTTTCAATAGATATATCACAGATCCTTTTGCATCCTTATCAGCGAGGAACGCGTGTTTAGTCACAATTCACTTTATATTTATGTGTTTTGTTCCGTTAATTGCTTATAACATTCCGTAGGAATCACAAATGAATCTCTCAATATTAACAGAGTAGGAATAATGCCTTAAGCAAGCAATATGTTTGTAAATGGAAGCCAAGATATCGTAACCTAAATAGCAAAGAAAATAGTTGGCGAACCATTATGTGGTCCTGTTTCATTATATATAAATACTTAAAAAACGGATTAGCTGCCGCTTAGTGGGCAACCCAGATTAACTTGCGATGCAGAACGATTTGATAATGTATTCCCTAGTTATAAGTTAATATATCTAAAAAATTTCATCTCCAGATTGTGAAATTAAATGCTTATTGCTAGATAGTTAATATTGATTTGATTCCACTCTCTTATCCTGATAAATGGTTTGTTACCATGTTCGCTATCGGCTTTCAGAATTGTCGATCCCTACTTGCTTGGATTTATTTGTGAAAGTCCCTGCTCCCACAACATAATAAATCCGAATTGATCAAATAGAAAACGAATCTTTGCCATGCTTAGAGCATTCCACTCTTCGTCATGGAACACTCAACAGAGTCGCTTCACGCCACTTGCTCTCAGTTCGCAAGATATTATCACACTATAAAATATCTTACAGCGTCAGCTCTCGAAAACTCCATCTGCTATCTCCCCTAGGAGACTATATAGCTTTTCTCCCAGTGAAGTACGCTGTATTATCTATAATTTGAAAATACTCAAACTTCAAATAGGCCACAAACCACCTAACCCTATAACTACTGAAGCTATGAACATTAACAATTAGAAGTCTGTGTGGCCACAATACTGTTGGTTGAAATAAAGTTGATTTGATGCATCCTAGTCTCGATGCTAAGAAGTATCGAAGTACTGAAGCTTCACACCACACACCCGTACACTATTACTAGGTCATCGTATACGTGAAAGATGCGAGTAGCGTGCACGCTTGCTACTTAACGACTATTTGGATATATTACTAAACAAATCCCCTCATTCACATTTTAAGAACCTAACAATAAACATTCTCAGTGCATTCATGTCTCATAAGGGATCTTGTATCCAAAGGAGAAATTGAACTCATCTCCACTTGGTCATTCTTCATCGGCTCATTATGTATAGTATCAACTGCACGACATTTGCCCGATTAATAGAATCTTATTTAAAGTAACTTATCACTCTCGCCTGTTATATACTCGTCTCAGTGTCGCTTATCATATGTCTGGAGACAGAAGCATTTACTCTTAGGGCTCCTCTGATCGTTGTCGTAAAGAAGTCAGATTCCGAATATAACTCTCATAGTGCATCTTAGACTCAATCTACTAAACAATTCACAACTGTCTTCATGTCGCCGACCTGCTACGCTTTTTGTTCAATAACTTTCGCACGTTTGGATGTATTGATGTGTTCCGTCCTAGTCCTATTCCCTTTGTCATCCTAATCGATAGATCTCTATGATAACGTAAATGGAAGCTTATGTGGAGTCGTGATACAAGACGATCTTATGCAAAGGCAATGATATATATCTAAGGAATTGTTCTTTATTTGTCTATTTGGTCAAGGATAGCTTAGCCTCGTGACCGAAAAACTGCTTATTGGTAATTGCCCTTTTAAGCTTTTGAGATCTTAGTCTCGTATTCTATATATTGAGCGCATTGTTATAATTACATATACACCATATCCTCAACAATCCATTGGTAGTTGCTGACTACCATGACGACGTTCCAAATAACACTCCCTACAATCCAGAACAGTATTCCTATACTGAAGTCAGGACTACTAATTGATTTATTCTCTTGATCACAAAACCAATTTCACTTACAACGATATGGGTTAAGCGAGATTGAAAACCTGCGAAGTATTCCATCGCGTGCGTCCCCCAAGCAACTTCGAGAGAGGAATCCTTCCAATAACCACGTGCATATGACTAAGAATCTTATACGGATAACGCACATTCGTCACTTATACGAAGCTGTCGGAGTTGACCGACTAGTGACTATTTTCGCTTATCTCATATAAAGTTTGTTTGAGTCTTATGTTAAACTCCTTTATTTTCAGGCTTTCCCAGAGAGTCCTGTTACTCTATGTACATAAAGATATACATACACACACGCAACTCACCCAGCAAGACCCAATGTCAAACCTTAGCAAACACACATCACATCAGACTAATTCTGTCAGGCCACATCGGACTTTACTATCATTCAGACTATAATTGATCAAATAACTATCCACCTATTTAGCGGCATTCGAGATGACCCAGGTGTAAATCCCGACGAATATATGTATGTAGCTTTTTTTATTGTGCTTTAATCAATCCATACATAAGCTATTTGGTAAAGCGCACCAGATGTCTGACTCAATGAACGCTTGGCGATTTGATTTGTAAGGGATGTTGACTTTTGCAATCGCCATTAAATATGATCTCTGATTGATCTGATCCATTCGTCTCCAGGACGATACACCTAGTTCGTTAGTATGATCGTTTGGTTAGAAAAGTAAGCATTACGAAAGCGCGACGGCAACTTCTCACTCTCTCAGAGAATCTGTTGTTTGTCCTTGTGATCACACATTATAAGCCTAGCTTCTGTGCCGTGCATCTCACCATACTACTTCTTTTGAGAGCTTCCATTGCTACTCTCTCTCAATCTAGCGAAGAAACAAGAGGAAGGCCTCAGAGACTCATTACGAAGAATAGTTCGCTGTTTATAGACACGCAGAGGCGAGAGGTGATATGCTAGATGATAGTAATTTGCTAATAGTTGGACTTCGAATTTTTTGTCTGTATGAACAGTCCTTATTTCATATAAATTGACGGGCTTTGAACTCCTAACTACATCGACTCAAGTTGTACAAATATTACACATCCCCTTTCAAACCATATTTCCCCCTGAGCGCCACACTATGCGCATATTATGTTGCTCGCTTTTTAATGTGCGCACATATAACGAAACGGTTTAATATATATCTTCAATGCACACGCCAAGAGGCATAGCCACATCACAATTGCCGAGAGGTATTTTCGTGGATAACATCTTGCTGCTGCTTACAAGGCACGCTACACTAATAGATACAGTCTTGATTCCTCAGACTTTGGCCCTCAGTGCTCCACGTACGCAACTCACCTCGCTCTATGAGTTATAAACACTACTACACTCACACTCTAGGTAATGAATATGTATTTGCTTCCACTCAATTCTGATACGTCTAATCCCTCACTCGTTAATACCAATTCGTATTAAATAAAGAGAACCCTTTCACTATTTTCCTACGCAAACAGCCTATATAATGGCTGACTCATCAAGTCTATCTCATCATTAAGCGATATATGTACTATTTCAAGAATGCAAAGAAAATCACAATCAGGCAGGCTTTAGGAATTTTACCTTCATGAACTTAAGAAACTGAAGGAATTAGAGCCAATATCTTGAACTCACTCTCGCGATTTTGAGGATGTCTGATAATCAAGAATGTTCTAAGGAGTTTGTGTTACTCTTAACTCATTTCGTAACCATAAAAGTAATCATCTCTCTAATAATCAAAAGCTCATATCAGTTCAAGCATTTCTGTCCGTACTCTCTATGTATAACTAAAAGCGCAGGAGACGGTTAACTGTGATGCCCTTACTTATTATGACTGAGCCAACATATAGAATGATAAAGCCCAATTAAGCCATTGACTATCTTAGACGAGCTTTCTGAATATTGGTCATGTGTCGCCCATAAAGTAAAAGAAGACATTGCCTAGGTACATACTTGTTGCCTCCATTTTGGTAGAAGAATCTATGAATGGGATTCATCCCAGATCCACTACGCACTTTTGAAGACCCCTCTCTACTACATCTCGAAGATGGATCTTTTAGAGCAATCTTCAATAAAGATGAACCATGTAAAACACATGTTATTAGTGACTCAGAGGAGGAACCTGAACCTGCACCTGCTAGTGAACCAAATTACCAAGATTTGATTCAGAGATTTGATCGTTAAGAGTCTCATTTTGATCAAAGATTTGATCAAATTGAAACTCACTTACAGCAGCAGGATGTTCAGTACAATCAAGACATGTGATATATGCGAGAACAGATAAATGATATAAGTTCAAATATGCTTATGATAAGCAGTTATTTTAATTTCTTCAGTACTTTTCCTCCTCCTCCACCTTAAGATCAGGGCCCATCAGAGTGATTCATGTACTTGCTCATGATCTTCTTTAGTTGATGTGATTGTACTTTGATAGTTTGTGTTGTGATATGTTTTAGTTATGTGTTAGTTTTCATTTATGTTTTAGCATTTATGTTTTATGATGTATTGATATCATTTCTCAAAATTATAATATTCATTATCATGATATCAATATAAGTTATATTGTTTAGGTTTTAATTTTGTGTTGAAATGTATGTTAGCCTATATGAAAATCTCTAAATTTTTTGATCTTAAGAGTGCTATACCTTGAAGTGCAATATAAAATTAAATTCATTAGTAAAAACTAATTTTTCTAATTTTAAGTTTTGCTTATAAATTGATGTAATTAAGATTGTCAATTTCATGTCTCTTATTAGACTATATTTATGTTTAATATTATTATTGTAATAGTGATGTTTTCTTATTTTGTATTTCATTTATCAATAAATATTGTTGTACTTAGAAAAATTTGAAAATTTTTATTATTGAGTTTGGAAAGATCAAGATTTCTCTTGAAAAATGTACAAATGTACAAAATCAAAAGGAATGAGCAATGATTCACAATTTGAAAAAGAGGCACAAAATAAGCCCACAAGTAAAAAGATGCACAAAAATGTACCACAACTATAAAAAAAAAAGATGCGCAAAGCGCCACATGTGGTAGTTATTTCTTTCCCTAATATTTCAACCTCTTAATTCAAATTGATCTTCTATACATTTTTATTTCTTATTGAAATTTGAAATATACAAATTTTTTATTAATCCTTTATGCAACAATATTCTTTATCTTAGTGTATAAATTAATTCATGTTTTTGATATATCTTTTTTATTATAAAAGTTATATATCTTCTTAAATTCTATGAATCATTTTTCTTTACCTAATGATTTGATTTTATTTGCTAAATTTATTTCAATCAATTTCAAGGATCAATTATCAAAGGATTATCATATGACTGCTTACATTTATGTTCTTTTTCTTCTTCTCTTTTTGCTGTTGTCAAAAAGGGGGAGAAAATCATGTTTGTATTATTTTCTGTTATCATATTGTTTTTGTATGTTTGTACTACTTTCTATAATCGTATTGTTTTCGTATCGTATATGTTTGTTTAAAAAAAAAAAAAGAAAAGAAAAGAGAGATACATTTGTTGTGCAATGCCTCCTTATTTTCATATGTTCATCAATTTAGGGGGAGTTTAGGAGATTCTTATAATTTAAAAATTATACAAACAATAATTATTTTACCATCATCAAAACGGGGGAGATTGTTATGAGAGTTTCTATTTGCATGTTCTATCTTCTTGCAACTTGTATAGTTTTGATGATTCCAAATATTATTATTTTAAGCTTTGTTTTCTCCTAACACTTTTTGGAAAAATTATTTTTACCCTTCTGTGAACTAACATTTTAGGATAATCGAACTCCAGGCTAATAAAAACTTCAAATCAAAATTCAGCATGAGATAGTTTGTAAATTAAAGTTTGTAATTTTTAATGTAATTAAGTTTGAGAAAATATGATTTTAATTGAATAAGCTTAGCACACACACACTTGGGGAGATATTTAAAAATCACACTGATCGTACGGGATGAACCTTGTTCGTACGGGATGATCAAGTCAGTTAATCCCCTCAGAAGGCAATGGAATGAACAGGAAGTGAAAATGTTTCTAAGACCTAATCATCCAGATGAATTTTCTAATTCATCCCGGGATGATCTGTTCTGGATTCTCACTTTATGCTGATAATCCAGACGATTCATCCTGTTCATCCCAGGATGAAACTCTTAGGAAATTTTTCATCCAGAAGAAATTCTATGTTCATGCCAGGACAAAACTCTTGGGAAAATTTTCATCCAGACGAAATCCTATGTTCATCCCAGGATGAAACTCTCGGGAAAATTTTCATCCAGACAAAATCTTATATTCATCCCAGGATGAAACTCTCCAGAATATTTTCGTCCAGATGAACTCCTATTCATCCCAGTACAAATTGTTCTGTCCCTTCAAATTTTGAGAACAACCTACAGTTTATCGAAACCAACTGTTGATATAACTGTTCATCCCAGGATGAACTTAGTTTGCACGGGATGATGATCATGTACGAAGTCACCTCGTCCCAATGCATATAAGGAATCATACGCAACAATTTTACACTGTTTGTATGGGACAATATTACGATCGTACGGGACGATCCAGTTAATATTTACTTGAAAATCAGTAGTTTTTGGATGGTTTTTTGTGTCTTTCATATAAAAGGTCCTTTGTAAACTGTCACTTAATCCTTTTGCCTACTGATCTTCGTGCCAATTGAAGGGAGAGTCAAGGAGAGAGTGTTTGAAGGAGGATTCTTAATACTTGAGCTTGAAGGATTCACTTAGTACTCAAAGGTAAGAGTCTCCACTTGTGGTTTGTGATTACTTCACTCTTTTCTCTCATCCTTCTAGATTTCTTGTGAGAAGATTTGTCAAGGATATCCGGTTCTCTGCCGACACTTAGAGAGTGTGAACAGCCGAAGGGTTCTCTGCCCAAACTTGGAGAGTTTGAAAGGACAAAGGGTTCTCTGCCTATACTTGGAGAGTGCGAACAGCCGAAGGGTTCTTTGCCCACACTTGGAGAGTGTGAAAGGATGAAGGGTTCTTTGCCCACACTTGGAGAGTGTAAAAGGAAGAAGGGTTCTCTGCCTACACTTGAAGAGTGTGAATAGTCGAAGGGTTCTCTGCCCACACTTGGAGACTATGAAAGGACGAAGGGTTCTATGCCTACACCGGGAGAGTGTGAAAGGATAGACGATTCTCTGCCTATACTTGGAGAGTGTGAATAGTCGAAGGGTTCTTTGCCCACACTTGGAGAGTGTGAAAGGATGAAGGGTTCTTTGCCCACACTTGAAGAGTGTAAAAGGAAGAAGGGTTCTCTGCCTACACTTGAAGAGTGTGAATAGTCGAAGGGTTCTATGCCCACACTTGGAGAGTGTATAAGGATGACTGTTCTCTACCGCACTGAGTAGTGGTGGAAGAGAGTTTTGTAAAGGCTTCTTTGCCTTGTTGTGGGATCAAAAGGAGAGTCACTAGTGGTATTAGTGCAATACTCGGAGGGAGCCTCCGGGGAGTGGATGTAGGTCGTGTTTGACCGAACCACTATAAAACTTGTGTCTTTTATTTTTTTCGTTGTTTTTGTTTTTAATGTTTTAAACTGTGGTTGAAAAATGTTTTCTATAAAATTCACTAAAGTTATTTTTGGTATAAACTGTTTTAAAGAGGGATAATTTTTAATTACCAATTCACACCCTCTTGGTTAGCCACTGGGACATAAGCTTAGGTTTAACAACCTAATTCATATTAAACAAGTTTCAATAGTTGAGAAATTCTGTACTACTACTAAGTTGGTGGAGGATAAGCCACTTGCTATCTTGAAGAGTTTGGTGGAGAATGAGGCGCTAAATGTTGATTTGGATGGTAATAGAAATAAGGCTGATAATATTTTAAAAGGTAATGGTGAATATGTAGATGTTCAGATCAATCTTAATAAGAATAATAATCTTCTAATGCAACTAGATGTAATCAAGAATGCTAAATGTGATAATGATCCAGATTTATCAGAAGAAGGGGAATGTGTTCCTACAATTGCTGCTGTTGAAGATAAAGAAGTTGCTATTATTCATGCTATCCAAGATGAGGCTATTTATAAAGAAGCTGGAAAGAGTGATCGTTCTTTGTTTATTAATGAGAAAGATGTTATGATTGACTTGAAGGTATCAACTTCCAATCGTGAAGTTGTTTTTGTTTATAATAATTCTTGTTATGCTTTGTCTGAAAAGAAGAATGATGATTCTAATTATAATCCTAAAGTTTCGTCTAATCAGAAGAAGGATGTTTAAAAGTTTGTAATCTTTAGAGGTCGGAAAGGAGGTGATAAGGTGAATATTGCTGGGGGCAATTCCCCATTACATTCTTAATATCTTCTTTGGTTTTTTTGGAATTGTAGGGGAGCTAAGAAAAAAGAAGCTTCCCACTATGTAAGAAGTGTGATTAAAGATAATCGAGTGTTCTTTGTTGGCCTAGTGGAAACCAAACTGGCTTCTATGGATAGAAGTGAAGTTAGTAGAATTGTTGGGAGTGATTGGAATTTCTTTCATGTTGATGCTAAAGGTTCTTCTGGTAGCATTCTTGCTCTAGGGAAGAATAATATATCTTCCTTTACTATACTTAATTCATCGAATCAATAATATTGGGAAATTAACTGATCCGAAGGGTGTTATATGGACTATTGCTATTATTTATGGTAATAAGAATTTGTATGAAAGAAGGAAGTTGTGGGAGCTAATTGAAAGCTATTCATCTACATCATATCCTTGTATTATTGGGGGAGATTTTAAGTGGTTCCTTTCAAATTATTAAAAAAAAAGGAGAGATTTTTATTCTCAAATGGGCTACAATAGATGATGGACTTATTAAATAAGAATGATTTTCATGACATTGGGTCGAGGGGACCCAAATTTAAATGGTGTAATAACAAAGAGGGACTAGCTCGTATTTCGGGGAGGATAGATAGAATTTGTCAAAATTCTAAAGCTTTGGATCTTATTTCATTTTGTAGTTATCAATCATTTGGCTATAGTTTCTTCAAACCACTGTTCTATTCTTCTCAATCTTCTTAATAAGAATGTTTACTTTAATGAATTCTATCAAATTTTAAAATGTGTGGAATTCATATGATGCTTCTTGGGGTGTGGTTAAGAAAGCTTGGCACAAATTTGACTTTGGAAGTGATTCAGATATCCTTCAAAGAAAAACTGCAATAACTCTTAAAAGTCTTTCTTACTGGAGTAAAAAGAAATTACAAGCTTAAATAAATTGAAAGAAGAATTGCAGGCAAAAATTTTGACGTTACAAGAGAAGGAGAGTGTTAATGGTCTATGCCTTGATAAGCTTGTTGTTTTGAGATTGAAAGTTCTTGAGCTTAATGTTACTCTTGCTAGATTATCGACGTGGTGGAGGCAACATTGAAGAGCTCAATGGTTGGTGGAAGGAGATAACAATTAAAGGTTCTTTCATAATTTTGCTAATGCTAGAAGAAATGGCAATTTGATTCATCAAATTAAAAATTTGAATGGAAATATTGTCACTGATCCTAATGGTATTCAGATAATTTGTGAAGACTTCTTTTTGAAGAAATGAAATTACAGGGGTGTTCTCTGGATGGTTGGTCGAAGATGAAAACTAACAATATGTTGAATGAAAATCAAAAGAAGATGCTAATGGCAAATTTTCAAAAGAAAGAATTGATTTCTATGGTTATAAATATGGAAAATAACAAGTCTTCAGGAAATGATGGGGTGAACTCCTTTTTTAAGTGCTTTTGGAGTATTATTCATGTGGAGGTTTGGAATGAAGTGAGAGCCTTATTTCAATCAGGAAATATGCCTGAAGTTTGGAAAGAAGCATTGGTGGTATTGATCCCAAAGGTTAGTAATGCTAATGAAGTTAAAAAATTTTGACCAATATGTTTATGTCAAACTATATACAAAGTGGTGGCTGGTATGATCTTGAATTAATTGAAGGAATGTATTCCATGTGTTGTTTCAGAATAATAAGTGGTGTTTGTTCCAGGTAGATTGATTTATGATATTTGTCTTCTTGCTCATGAGATTGTTAATAAACTTAGATTCTCAAAATCTAAGCCTGGGTTTATGATGCTTAAACTCGATATGGAACAAGCCTGTGATAGTATATGTTGGGAGACATTGAATCAGGTCCTCTTGATTATGGGTTTCCCGGAGATGTTTATTAAGTTAATTATTCAATGCATTACTTGTCTGAAGTTTTTGATTATTATTAATGGGAGAAGAAGTAAATGGATTCATACTGAATACTGATTTAGACAATGATGTCCATTGTCGTGGAGACTTTTCATCTTATGTTCAGAATTTCTATCTAATTCTTTTCAAGAAAGAGGGCAGGAGTTTGGTATTAGAATTTCTTCTAATACTCCAAAAAATTCTCATTTGTTATATGTCGATGCTTGAATGATTGTTGCTGAAGCTTCTTCATCCAATGCTAATTTTATTAACACAATTATGTTAGATTACTGCAAGTGGATGGGACAAATGATTAATCAGAATAAATTAGAGGTTTTGCTTGGGAATTCTATTTCTTGGAGGGCTCAAAACAAAGTAGGAAGAATTATGGTTTTCATAAAGTCAATGAACTCTTTTATCTTGGTGTTAAGTTGGCTACTATAAGATTAAAATATGCAAATTATAATTTTATTCTTACTAAAGCCATGAATAAACTTAATACATGGGGATTACGATCTCTATCATTGGCTAGAAAATTTCTTTGGTGAAGTCAGTTTATTCTTATATTCCTGTTTTCCCCATGACCCATTTATTGGTGCAAAATAGTATAATTAATAATAATGATAATTGCTATCGGAACTTTTTATGGCATAAGGAACAAGGGAGAAGAGGTATGCATTACATTTCTTTGGAGACTCCTTGCAAGTCTATTGATCAAGGAGGTTGGGGTATTCATGGGGATGTTCAAAGAAAAGGTCCGATGAGAGCTAGAATTGTATGGAATTTTATTCAAAACCAAAATACTTTGCTTAGCAATATTATTGCAACCAAGTATGGGGGACTGATATTTGGAGGAAGATGCAAGGAGAAATTCATCCACAACTTGGCGTATTATTAGAGATGGTGCTAATTCCTTGAAGAAAATAGTTAGATGGAGAATTTCAAATGGGGAATCTATTAGTATCTTGAATGATACTTGAATATTGAATAGATGTTTGAATAAGTGGTCATCTATGGTCAATATATAAGAAATAAATGAAAAATTGGTCTCAACTTTGTTATACGTAAATGGTGAATAGAAAAAGCAGGCTATGCATAGTTTCTTTTCATATGATTTGATAGAATTAATTTTTGAAATTCTTGTAGATAAAGAGTTGAAGCAAGACCAATTGGAATTTGTTGTAAATAATAATGGAAAATCAATAGCTGTGTTGGCATTCCAAGTTGTGAATAATGATGAAAATGATGTTTTTAACGTCAAGTGGATGAAACAATTTAAACTAATTCTTGAAGTAACATTGTTTTGGTGGAGGCTTATAAATAAGGTGTTACCAACAAATTGCTAGATGAAAAACAGAAGACTTCGATAGTCTAGTATGTATCCTAGAGATTGCTCTGAAGATGAAGATATCAATACACAATGTCATAAACTACTAAAAAAATTTCAAGTTCTGGAAAGATGGGGGATTCAATTGCCGAAACTCAATGATATGTGTCATTGTTGGAAGGAATTGGAGAAGGTCTCTTATGTGAATCTTGGTATTGATAAAATTTATTTGAATGCTATTTATCAAAATTGGAAGGCTAAGAATTGTTATAAACATGGATTGAAGGTTCCTTCTTCTAATTCATTGGCAACAAATGCTTTATCTTATTCATTACAACCACTGTTTATTCTAATTTTCAAGAACTGTGATACTAATCAGCATCTTATGTTGTCTAAAGTTTGGTATCCCCCGCTTACAAATTGGATTAACTTGAATGTGGATGTTATAGATTCTATTAAAGCTAGTATAACGAGTGTTTTGCGGGATCATAAAGGAAGATTTCTTATGGCTTATGAGAGGAAGTTGCTTCATTTGGACATTTCTTTATTGAAGATAATTGCTGTTTTTTATTTTAAGAACTTTATTCAAGGATGGATGAATGAAATAAATGGTATTATTATCGAAGGTGATCATATCAATGTGATCAAGCTTCTTCCAAATTCAATAATGAAGGATCAGAATAATGTGGTGCATAGAATGGTTTTTTCTTTTTTTAGATTATTTTCATAATGTAAATTTCCATTTTGTGTCTGAGAGGGTAATAAATTGTCTGATTTTTGTGCTAATTATGCCATATTAGGTGATTTTTGTTGGGATTGTTTTATGTTTGGTGACATTCCTTCAAGTATTGTTGACTTAATTAGGAAGGAATGTGATAGTCTTTCTATCACATGTGTTTTTGTATTTCTTTCTTTTCTTTATAGTAATGCAATTTTAGTTCTTAAAAAAAAAAACATAAAATAATTTAAGATTGGGTTGCCTCCTATACATCGATAAATTTATAGTCTTCAACCAGAATTGCATAGATTTATCAATTTGGCAGGGGTATATTGCTACCATTCTTCGAACAATTTTCACTATGATCTTTTTCTTTTATACTTTGGGTTAACTTCAGTAGTGCTAGGCAAAGGTCCATGAGGTTTATTACTGACTATAATTTCTAGCTACTTAATTGGGTTCCAAAATTTTAATTGAAGTTGCTTGATTTTATAATTTAGTCCCTAACTTCATCACTACATCTTTCAATGGCGATTTTCCACTTTAAAACTATTTTCTTTGATTAAATCCTAAAGTATATTTAAATATAAGATTAATAGTAGGTTCTTGAGAATTATTCTAATTTACTCCTTGATTATTTTTATTAGAATTTCATTTATTATTACTATCAATATTATTTGACCAATTAAAATTAGGATAGTTCCTCCAACCTAGATTATATGTATTTGAGTAAGGATTATTTTGTCTTCCAATAAAATTAATAATTTCAATATCTTATGAATTACTATTTTTAATTAAATTTTGATCCTCCAATTGTATAGATGATTTAGTTCCTAATTTAGAATTTACTATTAATTTTCTTAATTTCTTTGAAATTGTTACAACTTATGCAGTCAACTTTGACAAAACATCATATTTAAATTCCGATAACTCTCCTAGGATTTACAGCATTAGTAGTTCACTAAAAAGCATTATTAGCCATTTTATCTATTTATTCATTTGCTTCCTCAAATGGTTTAGACATTAATGATCGTCCAACAACAGTATCTATGATTGTCTTAAGAGATCTTACTAATCCATAATAAAATATTTGAATTACCAAAAAATCAGGTAAAGCATAGTGAGGGAATTTCTTTAAATCTCTCCCAATTATCATAAAATGATTCTCCTTCAAACTGGGTAAAAGAAATGACATCATTTTTAAGTTTGGAAATCTTTGAAGGTGGGAAATATTTAGTAAGAAACTTATGAACCAACTCATTCCAAGTGATTATAGAGACTAATGGTAAAGAATTCAACCACATCTTAGCTTTATCTCTTAAAGAAAATATGAATAATCTAATTCAAATAGCATTATCACTAACATCATTATACTTAAATAATGTACAAATTTTTAAGAAATTAGCTAAGTATAAATTAGGAACTTCAATTGGAGTTCCCTAAAATTAAGAATTTGGAATCATTTGAATAATGGAGGTTTTATTTAAAAATTATTAGCTTCAATCATAGGCCTATTAATTCTCTAATGCATTTCATCTACTAAAGGGTTAACATAATACCTAAGAGATTTAGAATGATATTAATCTAGTACAAGTTCAGCTATTTTTATAATCTTTTTAATATTTTATACTTTTGGTGATTGCGACAGAACCGGCTCTACAGCAAGGTCTACTCCGAGACTGGATCACCGGGATCAGTAGAATCTAAAGGATCCACTTTTGTGTTGTGTCTAGATTTTTGACAAGTAACTAATTTCGAACCGTTGATGTAGCTGGGTCACTAGGGGTCCCAAGCCACTATTCTTGTCATTTTCATCTTGTCTCAATAGGAGTAGGAGCACAACTAGTTCAAGTACAAAAAGAAGCTCTTCTCCCATAATGCATAAAGTATCTACTGCTAGCTTGACCGTTGTTGTGTCATAGAGGGCAGTTCAACCGGTGTGCTCGATAAGCCACCACTGTCTATGCCTACGGGTCTTGATGGCCGAGGTGCTTATGAGTAAGTCGTTGCTTCAACGAAGGATTAAAGGGTTCTTTCAATTTTAGAGTAAAAAAATAAATGTTCTTTTCTATGTTTATAAAGAAAGCAACCATAAATATGTAATTAACAAATAAAATAAATAAAATAAAAGATATAATAGGGCTAACTATATAATTAATTCAATAATATAGTTAAAATTACAAAAAAATACTTCCATGGCAATGATGCCTAAAACTTGATGGGGGCTATGAAGTGAACTTTTAAATTATATAAAAATCTAAGGCTCTATCACCCCTAAATAATGCTTAGATTTTATTTGATATAAAAATAATAAAACCCCACTTTATACAAATAAGTATATGTGTTGAATCAAGTAATAAAATGATAGAATAGAGTATCAAACCCACAAAAAAATATCCTTACTTGTAATAAACTACTATTGTTTACTCTAATTATAATAATTATCTTATTAAAATAAAAACAATACTTATAGAGATTCTATCACTAAATAAAATAATAAAAATATTAGATGCAATATTTAATAAATGTGTTTTTTATTGATGAGTATAAATTTTATATCTTTTATAATGATACCCTTAATTATATATATGATTCAGAGCATATGAATCTCTAGATCTCTATCGAGTGTATAGGGCTGAAATGGATATCTGTTGACCTCATACAGTTATAGTATCTCCTTAAGAATCTATAAGATTTTATATCATATGTCTAGGCATGCAAAAATTCCATCTAAATATTCTTGACTGTTATTGTGTTCCTCCATTGAGGTTATATATTAAACTATATTTTAATGACACATAAGGCCACTATGTGCATTAAATTAAGATCAAGATAATATTGAAAATTTCATTCAACATTTAAAGAACAAGACACTTCATAAAACTTTACTTGCATTTTACATCATCAATAAAAAATAAGAGAGTTAGCAAAATATAAAATAAATGAAAAGCAAACTCATTTTCGTTAAACTGATGAAAGAATGAAAGTACAAGAGAGTGATATCACCAAAATGGATCAAAGTATCTTCTCTACACTCCTTTTCCCTTAACTTATATAGTTGCTTCAAGAAACACAGGCTAAACCTTCTAAATAATTGTATATTATACTTACCTAGCATCCCTTAAAATTTACTCTAAGATGAAACTAAAGAAGTACTCTAAAAAGAAGTACTTAATTTTATACAAGTGACTGGATTCCCTATTTCATTCTAGAAAAATCATTACAATAGTGATTGTAAACCTCACTCTAATGGGCTTAAGGTTTCCCTTAATTTTTCTTGAGGTAGATTGAATTTAGTATATAACTAGATTTCCCCTAATAGTAGTATCAGGATTTATTTAGATCCGTGTTCAACTTTCTATGAGCATAAACCCTTATAGTTAATTACCCTTCTAATGTATTAAAAGAGCACTCTCGATTAAGGATGAAATATCTTTAGCTTTATGCAAGGAGTGTGAGAATGTGCTATAATATTTTAAGCTTATTTATTGTTGATAGAGGTACACCAGGTCAAGATCCCATGGTTCCATCATCCTGGCTATATCATTGGTTCAGTTTACCAACACTAACAACCATTGATTTTAGAGTCTAGGGAACCTGATTAGCAGCCATGGGTTGCCTCCTTTTAGGGATCAAAAGTAAACTTAAGTGTGAAAAATAGATTTCAATTTGATTTAATTTGGGTTGGGGCTTATGGTTATGCTTAAGAGTTACCACAGTTATTAAATTTAGATTGAAGCTTATAACATTTATTTGAAAGTAGCCCGAATAGTGGGTCTTATGGCCTTTATTAGAGGTAACCTAAAGATTTTGGATATGAGTAAGACTTATGGCTTCTATTAAAAGTGGCCTAAAGATTTTTGTTTTGATAGGTCTTATGGCTTCCTTAGAAGTTTCCTAACAACGGGTCTTACGACCAAGCCCAGTAAAATAAGTGGCCCAAATGGTGAGTCTTAACACCTATCCCTTATAGATTAGGATGCCTAGGTGAGGGGTTTTGGGTTATGTTATTACCTAAACATTTCTCTCAGAGGTCAGAATTAGAACTTCTATTAGAAGTGGATGAGTGGCTTATTAGGGTTTAGAGGTTAGGTTATTTTTTCCTAAGATTTTCTCTAATGTTAGACTTATAGCTTTCATTTGAAAGTTATCGGTTGGTTGGTCTTACAACCTAGTTCTTATAAACAAGGTTGCCCATTAGGGTTTAATTATTTGGGTCATTCATCTAGAACTTCCCTAACACACCGATCTTATTGCTTCACTTAGAATTAGCCCATGTGTCAATTAGGGGTTAGAGGTTACGTCATTTTTACCTAAAGATTTCTTCTAAAGTTTGACTTATGGCTTTTATTGAAAGTGGCTGGGTAGTGGGTCATACTAGTTCTTAGAAACAAGACTGCTCATTTGGGTTTGAATTTTTGATCTAGGGTCATTCATTTGAAAGTTCCCTAATACATATGGATCTTATTTCTTCTCTTAGAAATAGCCTCTATGTGTTTGTATATGTTTGCTAGTTTGACACTAGACTATAGTTTTGACACATTTGCTAGTAGACTATTTTCTACTCTAGCTTTCAGTAGTGTACTTGTTGTTCATTTTGTACTTATAATTTCTTTCTACTAATGTAGTTTGTTGTTCTACTTAAAATAGCTAGATTTACTATTTTTAAATTTATTTTATTTGATGATGTGCTGAATTTTGTCTGCTTATTTGCATGTACATGGTACTTATAGCAGTTCAGGGAGTTCATAGGTAGCTAAAGGAGCTACTGTAGATGGTCATATATTTTTGTTTTTTTTTTTGGGAGTTTTTTCACTTATTGGAGGGTTATTTGAATGATCTGCCACTTGTTGGAGAGAGGTAACTTGTACTTAGGTTGAATAGTGGAAAACAATTTATTTCCTACTTTTTTTGTTATTTTAATTACGTTAATTAATTATGTGAATTAATTAAATAAATTTTAATTGAAATTAAGTTTTAAATTTAAACCAATTGCTCAGCTCGTTAATAGAATTTTGAAATGAACCATGCAAAGTTTAATTTTATTATTAGTTAACTGAAACTTTAATTAAAATTTAATTTGTTCAATTAATTGGTTTAATGTTAAAGGATTTTAATTAAATTTGTTCTTTAATTAAAGCTTATATTAAATCTAACCTTAATTGATTAATTAATTATTTAAATTTCTCCTATTTTTTTATTAAATTAAACTTAATTAGTTTTATTGATTTAAATGAATTTAAATTGGTTAGTTGAATTAATTAATGATTTTTTATGATTTTTAATTAATTAATATAATTGGTTTCAGGGTTTGTTTTTTTTTAAAAGCATATTAATTTTATGTTAACTAATTAACTAATTGGTTAATTAGATTTTAGTTTAATTTATTAATTTAAGTTAAAATTAAGTTTTAAATTAATCTTTAAGTTTAAGTAGTTATTTTAATTTTAGTTAACATTAGTTAGCTTAGGTTTATGATTTCAATTTTTTAAGTTTAGTCTAAGGCTTTTAGATTAGTTATTTAGTTTAATTAAATTTAAATTAAAAATGATCACTTAAATATTTACTTATTTCAATCCCCTACTTAAATTAATTTGATTAATTTCAAATTACGTCTATGTCTTCCAAATCCACAAGTCTGAAATTTTTGAGAAAATTTGGGCGGCCTCTTAGCATCCCCTTCCTGTGAGGGGGGGAAGAAAGGGCAGGGTACTTGCCCTTTTGGCTCAACACGACCAGATCAAATTGATGGTGAGAAGTATGGGGGAGCGAATCAACCCAAAAAATGATCTTTATTGTCTTCAATCCACACAGTTGGATTAGATCGATGACCGAGGACTTCGGGAGACCAAATTAACTTTGGGACTTCCATTAATTAGTGATTATGTTGCATCCTATTTTTATTTTTTAAAATAATAATATAATAAGTTCCTCTAATTTCAAATGTTATTCATAAAAAAAATCATTCTATTCCTTACTATAATTATATTTATTATTATTACTTTTAATTTCTTTTTTGAAAGAGATTATAGTAATAAAAAAAATCTCCTCTTCTTATTACTTTGAAAACGGACCGTGGATACATGTAAACCGTGGAAGTAAGGCTAGAAGGGTTGATATTCAGAGAAGAATGTATAAGGCTAAGGCTCCTATGGGTGAAATTTCATATCAAGGTATCATTAAAAATGTGGAAAGAATGGAAGCAAAGGAAGTCTCTGAAAAAAGTTCAAATGGTGTAGGAATGATAAATGATGCTGGTGTTGATCATCCCATTAAAAATTTGAAGTTAAATGTGATTCCTTAACAGTGATTACTACTAAATCTGTTGATAAGCCAGTTGATGTTGATAAGTCTCCAAAACATGTCTCTTATGTGAAGGAGAATAGGTTCAGCTTACTTAGTTCAACTGATGAAGATGGTAATTTAAATAGTATTACTAAATCCAAGGTGGATGATAGAGAAGATAGAGAAGATAGAGAAAAAGAAGAAGAAGGATAATTGATTGATGATGTAAAGGATTGTGTAGATCCTCCTTTTAAAGAAAATGCTGCCAATCTGAATGTGGTCAAATTCAAGTTACAAAAAGAACTGAAGTCCTTGGGTAATGTTAATTTATCTTTTAAAAAAAGGATGGATGATCCTTTGATCGTCAGCGATAACTTGCAAATGAAGGTGAAAGATGGATTTTAACCTCTGGTGATTCAAGAACCTGTGGAGATCTCTGTTCAAGAAACAGAGCTTTGCGAAGGAAAAGGGAAGCAGATTATTGGGTTGGTGGTAGACAAAACACGTAAATCTACAAAAATTTCAAGAAAGATTGATTGTGAGAATTCATCGTCTTCAGGAATGAATTTATTTGTGAATAAATTCGAAAATGCTATGGCTAATTCTACAGCACAGGTGGATGGAGCCCCTTCAGTCCAGAAGAATGTGGAACACACGGTCACTGCTTGTGATTTTGTGGATAAAGGAATTTGTCCATCAGTTAATCCAGAAAGAGTTAGGCAAACCAATCCTTGGGCCAAGAGATCTCATATCAAAATAAATCTTGTGGAGAAAGATTTATTTATGTCAGATGACAGTGTTGCGGTAAAACTCTTTGAACCAAATGTTTGTGCTAATGCAGAGAAACTCAAGTTTTCGATTGTGATAAAGGTGTTTGGACGTGAGCTTCCTAATTACATAATAGGAGCTGAGTTTAGACGGCAATGGAATCATATTGGAAAATTTAGCTTGACAACTATGGGATGTGAATGGATATTGTGCTCTTTCTTCTCGGAAGATGCAATGGAAGAGGTGTTAACTGGAGGACCTTGGTTCATCAATGGTCACATTGTGGGATTGGATAAGTGGTCCACTCATTTTTCCACAAATTCGCTTAGAGGTCTTCCTTCTCCTATCTGGATAAGATTGCCGAACCTTCCACTGTTCTGTTGGGATGAAATAAACATTGCAAGGATAGCATCGCGCATTGGCACTCGTATGATGCTTAACGGTAATATGTTTCAGTGGGGGAGACGTGAATTTGTGAGGATTTGCGTACGGGTGGAGTTAGATAAACAATTACCGTTGGGAGTCTTCGTAGATGGAAGAAAAGGAATATTTTTTTCAAAAAGTAGAGTATGAAAAGGTTTCATCCTTTTGTTATTGATGTGGAAAGGTTGGTCACTAAAGTTTCAATTGTAAGATCAACAAAGAAGTCCAGCCCAAGGAGCAAAATGTGACAGACGTTAAAAACGCTGAAGACCAAATACAGACAGTGAAGAAAGGTGAAATTGAAATACAATACATTTATGGACCTTGGATCCATGTTAACCATAAAAAGAAGAGAAGGGATAGGGTGGTTCGTAAGAAGTTTGAGTTTGTTCCTTTAGCTGGGACAGAGTAGGGCAGGACTTCAAAAAGAATGGAAGAAATGAGTAATGCAGAAGATGGAGGAAAGTCTCTGGAATAGGATTCTAATGTACTGGGGAGGGTGGACAATTATAAGGTGGAGGAATCAAATTGTGGAAAGGGTGTGGTAGATAATGATAAAGCTCTGAGCAAGGAATGTACTAAGATTTTGGAAAACAACAAGTTCAGCTTGTTAAATGAAATTGTTGAAGAGGTGGCAGATCCTATGAATTTAAATGTTTCCTCAGACCTAGAAGAAGGAGAGTTGGTAAATTCTAGCACCAAAAAGAATGACAATAGAAATATTATTTCAGAAAAGGGGAGTTTTTCTGCAGATATTACAGGAAATTCAGAAGATTTTGTTAATGAAACTGTTCCAGGCAAGTGTTCTATTGGCTTGACATTGAATGGTAAATCCAAGCTTAGCAAGGAGGTTAAATAATTGGGGCCGATCAATTCTTCAAATAGAACTAACAGGTATGAAGGAGGAAGCAAAAGAAGGAATGGGGGTCCTTCCCCCTCCTTGGCCAAATGAGTTCTATTCTTTTTTGGAATTGTAGAGGGGCAAATAAGAAAGAAGCCTCTCTATATCTAAAAGAGGTTATTAAAGATTGGGATATCTTGTTTATTGGTTTAGTAGAAACAAAAATTTCTTCTATTGAAAAAGAAGAAGTTTGAAAAAGCTTGGGAAGCAACCGATATGTTTTCATTGATCCGTCGGAGGGGCAATCTGGTGGTATTATGACCATGTGAAAGACTGATCTTGTTACGTCCTCTATCATGCAAAGTTTCCAGCAATGTGTTATAGGGGAAATGACAATTTTAAGGAATAATATGAAGTGGATTATTTCTACTGTTTATGCCAATTGTGATCCATATAACAGGAGGAAGTTATGGGAATTTTTAAATTCCTTCTACTGCAGTAAGTTGCCTTCGGTCTTAAGAGGGGACTTTAACTGTGTTTTGGCTCAAGAAGAGAAGAGGGGAGGGAAGAGTTTCGAATTTGATTTGGGTCCTCAGGAAATGAAAAATTTTATGATTCAAAATGATTATCATGATGTTGGTTTTGTGGGACCAAGATTTCCTTGGTGTAATTATAAGAGTGGGAGTGCAAGAATTTTGGAGAGGCTTGATAGATGCTTATTAAATTCCAAAGCTCTCCAAATTATCCCTCAAGCTATAACCAGACATTTGAACAGGGTTGCTTCGGATCACTGTCCGATACAGTTGAAGATTTTCAATGTGATGGAGAAAGTAGAGTACTTACGAAGGTTTGAAGATGTATGGGTTTCTTACCCGTCATTTGCAGCTATTGTTAAGAAGATATGGAACAAAAGCTATGGTGGAGAACCAATGGAAAAGTTAAACTTAAAATTATACAGAACATTGAAGGCTCTGTATTTTTGGAGCAAGGAAAAAATGAAAGCTTTGCATGGAATGAAGGATAAATTGAAGATATAAATCAATGAGCTGCAAATGGAAGAATCATTATCTGGGTTAAACAATGAGAAATTGGCGCTGCTTCAAGCAAAGGTACACGAACTGAATATTACTTTAGCCATAATTAATTCCTGGTGGAAGCAGGGAGCCAAAATTAAATGGTGGAGTGAAGGTGACAAAAATTCTAAGTTCTTTCAAGCAATGGCCAACGGTAGAAGGAATCACAATGCTATTCACCAATTGAAAGATGATCAAGGCTGTTTGGTTGAGTCTGCAACTGATATAGAAAAGGTTTTGCTTCAGTTCTTCAAAAACAAATGGAGTAGGGAATGCAAACTATCTGGGTGGCCTGATCCGTTCTATAAGCTCAGCTTAGAAGATGCTAGAGGTTTGGAGGCTGAATTTTTATTTCAAGTGGAGGTTGTAGTCAAAGAACTCGGGTCAAATATTTCTCCAGGTATGGATGGGATAACTTACTATTTTTTTAAACATTATTGGAAGACTATTGGTCAAGACATGCAATTCTTTTTTCTTTAATTCTGAAAAAATGAATGAAGACTGGAAAAAAACATTGGTGGTTCTGATTCCTAAGTGTAAAAATCCAGCTATTCCATCTCAATACCGTCCAATCAGCTTATGCTTGTCTATTTACAAGGTGGTTGCCAAAATCCTCCTTAATAAACTTATGATTTATCCAAAAAATTGTTTCTGAAGAGCAAATGGCTTTCCTTAAAGGTTGATCATTGTCCAGCAACATTTTACTGGTTCATGAATTGTTTAATAAGTTTAGATTTTCAAAATCAAAAAAGGTTTGATTGCGATCAAAATTGATATGGAGCAAGCCTATGACAATATGGCTTGGCCAACTATTAAGCAAGTATTAGAGTACTTTGGATTTCCCTCAAAATTTGGTAATCTAATTCTAGATTGTGTCATGGAGCCAAAATTTTCAATTTTATTTAATGGCACAAAGACGGATTGGATTGAAGCTAAAAGTGGGCTTTGTTAAGGATGCCCACTTTCTCCTTATATATTCCTCCTTTGCTCCCAATTAATGTCTGATGAATTTTATAAAAATGGAATGGATTTGGGAGTTAAAGTGGCTCCTAATGCTCCTAGAATTAGCCACTTGATGTATGATGATGATATTTTACTGTTCTCGGAAGCAAAGCTGTGCCAGATGAAAAGAATAAAAAATATTATATACAATTATTGTTACTGGATGGGACAAGATGTTAATATGGGTAAATCCAACGTGCTGTTCGGTAAAATGGTAAGGAGAAGTGCTAAGAAGAAGATTTTGAAGCTTTTCAAATTCAAAGAAGCAAAGGAGTTTAACTATCTCGGTGTAAAAATGGCATGCAGGAGAATGTTATCCTCTGATTTTTCTCACGTTATTGAAAAGATTGAAGGAAAGCTTAATGTTTGGGGCAATAAATTCATCTCTCTAGTGGGAAGAATTATGCTGGTTAAATCTGTTATTCTTGCTATACTGGTTCTTTTTGTGACTCATTCTTTGGTTCCTATAAGCATTTTAAGGAAAATGGCCAAGATTTGTAGAGACTTTATATGGAATAAAGCTGGAGGTGTTCAAGGTATGCATTATACTTCTTGGAGTGAACTGTGCAAACCAGTTTCTATAGGAGGAAGGGGATTGTGTTCTGCTGTTTCAGTTTCTACCTCGGGATCTCTCAGAGCAAAGTTTGCTTGGAGTCTTCTCTGCAACTCCAATTCTTTGCTTAACAGAACTATTTTAGGAAAATATGGGAATATGTGGAATGAAGGTTCAAAAAATAACAGCTCTGTCACTTGGAAAATTCTCTCAAGTGGTATGAAGGCTCTCAAATCCTTGGTTAGATGGAGAGTTGGTTCCGAATCTTCTATTGACATTATGAAGGATGTTTGGATCTTTGATAAATGTCTTGATAAATGGCACACTTTCATTGCAGTTTCTAGTTCTAATGATGAATTCCCAAATTTAAGAGAATTTATTAAGGATGGGAATTGGAACCTGGTTTTGTTAAGAAGATGGTTTGGGCAGTGTATGGTAGATTGTGTTTCTCAAGTTAAAATTCATAACAATTGTAATGACCAATTAGAGATGATTTCAAAGTAATCTGGGAAGACAATTTCGGCTATGTTAGCTAATTCTAATATGGCGGATAAGGATGAAGTTTACAGTTGGATAAAAGTCCTTAAACTTTCTTCTCAAGTTGAGTGTTTTTGGTGGCGTTTACTTACAAATGCTCTACCAACTAAAATTTTTTTATGCTATAGAAGAATGTTAAACAATAGCTTTTGTCCAAGGGGGTGTTTGGAAGTTTAAAACACTAATCACTTAGTTGGGAATTGCTCTTTGATTATCTCAGTAACGACATTGCTCTTATCAGGGGGTTTCAATATCCCAACTGTTTCTTCTATCAGCCAGTGCATTGTTGAACTAAAAATTTTATGTGGTACAAGTCGGTTCATTGGGAATTTATTCTGCTCTATGGTTTTTGTCTCTTGGAAAAGCAAAAATCGGTTTAAACATGGAGATGATGAATTCAGTGCAAGTTTCGTTGCTTCGTAGGCTATCAGTATGGCTTCAAATGCATTGAACTTTGGCAATATTTCGGGAAACTAGGGTTCTAACCGGCCAAGGCTGATCCGTTCTCATTGGAACCCCCCTCCAGCCAAGTGGATTAAATTTAATTTTGATGGAGCATTGTCACAATCTTATTTGGTAGGCTTTGGTGGTGTATTTAGGGACCATAATGGGAGGTTTCTCTCAGCTTTTGGGGTTAAATGCTCTCATTGGGATATAGGAGCATTGGAACTAGTTGCTTTTCAGCACTTGAAGGTAGTCATTACAGATAGAATGCTGGAAGCTAAAGGTATCTTCATAGAAGGCGACAATTTCAATGTCATCCAACATCTTTAGAAAACTGTGGAACACTTGGATGGGAGGTATAGTGAAACTAATTTTGAAGACTTATCTTTTCTTAAAGATTTTGGTTTTGTCATTTTTTATTTCTGTAATAGGAGTGCTAATAAGTTGGCACATTGTTGTGCTAAATTATCTTTGGTTGGGGATTTTGTTTGGGATAATCTCACTTGTAATAAGGTGCCTCATTGTTTTTTGTCGATTTTGGTGGAGGATGGTGATAGGGGTGCTGTCACCTAGTAGGTGTATCTAGGTTGTTTTCTTCTTTGCTTTTAATGCATTTGGCATTTCTATCAAAAAAAAAAAAAAAAGACTAAAAGGAGAGGTTGTGGGCGTGTTCCCTCTTCTAATCTTAAATGAGTTCCTTAATATTTTAGAATTGTAGGGGGGTTAGGAAAGTTGAAGCCTCCCGTTACTTGAAGGAGATTATGAAGGATAATGATGCAATCTCTGTGGGTCTTGTTGAGACCAAAATTTCATCTATAGACCCTTTGGAACTTAAAAGATTTATAGGAGATATGTGGGATTTTTTCTTATTTTTGGCAACGGGTTTATCTGGTGGTATCATGGTCTGTTGAAGGTCAGACTTGGCTTCTTTTTCGATGGTTGATGCATGTAACCAATCAGTTGTGGGAGAACTTAACATTGTGATTAAATGTATTTGGTTGATAGCAATAGTTTATGGAAGTACATATTGTTGTAATAGAAGATTCTTATGGAATAAATTGGAACCTTTCTCTACTTTAAAACTTCTTATGGTTATAGGTGGAGACTTTAACTGTATCTTATCCCAATATGATAAAAGATGTGGTAAAAAGTTTTTTTTTTCTCAGGGAGCTCAAGATATGTATTCATTTATGAGAAATTGTGATTTCAATGAGATAGGATTTATTGGTCCTAAATACACATGATGTAATAATAAAACAGGTAATGCATGAATCTTAGAGAGGTTGGATCATTGTATTCTCAATTGTGCTGCCTTAAATTATTTAGAGGTGGGGGTTGTGAGGCACTTAGCAAGAATTGCATTAAAAAGAGAAGAAATCTAAGGTTTGAAGATGTTTAGCTATCTTATCCTTCTTTGTAATCAGTTGTATGGTTTTCCTTGAAGAAACCGACTTGAGGTAATGGAGCTGAAATTTTGAATAAAAATTTTAAGTGGTCTTTAAAGGCTCTATTTTTTTGGAATAGAGCTAAGCATAAGAATTTAATTGAGATTAAAGAATTAAAAAAAAAAAGAAATTAAGGAGCTCCAAGAAGAAGAATCAGGTGATGGTGGCCTTTCCGAACAGAGAGTGTTTTTGTTGAGATCCAAGGTTTGGGATCTTAACTCTACTCTAGGACATCTCTGCTCTTGGTGGAAATATAGATCGAAACTGCAATGGTTAGAAGATGGTAACTCTAATTCAAAATTTTTTCATACGTTTGCAAAGGTAAGAAGAAATGGTAATTGGATCAATCAACTAAAAAATAATTGTGGTTTTCTTTTGGAAAAAAATGAAGATATTGAATAAGTCTTTGTGGACTTTTCAAAAACAAATGGAGGGAATGGGATTGTATTTTGGAAGGTTGGCCTTCTCCTTCCAAGAAGATTGATGTTGCTGATTTCAGAATTTTGGATAGAGAATTTTCTAGGGAGAGCTGGAGGGTGTTATCAAACAACTGGGCTCTAACAAATCTCCAGGTAGAGATGGAATCACATACTCCTTTATCAAAGCTTATTGGCCAATAATTCAAGATGAAGTGTGGATTGCTATTAATTCTTTTTTTAAATCTGGTTCTTTGTGCCCTACTTGGAAAGAGAAAAATGTGGTTCTGATTCCTAAGTTAAAGAATCCTTCATTACCTTCCAATTTCCGACCCATTAGTCTTTGCAATTCAATCTATAAAATTGTGGAAGTATGTTATTAAATAGAATGAGTTACTTATTTCTATAGATTATTTTGGAAGTTCAATATGCTTTTGAAAAAGGACGTCATATGTCCGACCAAATACTTCTTGCTCAAGAGTAATTTCATAAATTTAGATTTATTAAATCTAGAAAGGGATTGGTTGCTATCAATGTTGATATGGAGCAGGCATATGATAGCATGTGTTGGCCCACACTTAATCAAGTCTTAGAATGGTTTGGCTTTCCTATTAAATTTTCCAAGCTTGTGATGGAATGCATGAAGGATCCAAAATTTTCCATTTTGATCAATGGTATCAATTCAAATTAGATTGTGTCGAAATATGGCTTTAAGTAAGGATGTCAGTTATCTCCTTACCTCTTTATCATGTGTTCTCAATAGCTTTTTGATGAGTTTTCTAGAAGAGGTGATAGAATTGGTATGAAGATATCTCTGAATGCTCCATTGATCTCTCACCTAATGTATACAGATGATATAACAATTTTTTCTAAGGCTAATGGTAAAAGCTTAAAAAATTAATGTCATTTTGAGGAACTACTGTAATTGGACTGGGCAAAAGATAAATCTGAGCAAATCTTCTATGCTATTTGGAAATTCAGTTAGAAGAATAACTGTTAGAGCTTTATCCAAGGTTCTGAGGCTAAAGGTGGTTAATTAGCTAGATTTTTTGGGAACAAGAATTGCTTTGCCAAGACTTGTAAGTTCAGATTTTAATAATTTGACAGAGAAGGCTGCTGGGAGACTTAATATGTGGGGTAATAAATTTATTTCACTTGATGGAAAGCTAGTTCTGCTTAATACTTCATTTCTTTCTTTGGCTATTTTTTATCTACTCATTCCTTAGTTCCATTGGGAGTTTTGAATGAGTTAGATAAAATGTGTAAAAAATTTTTATAGAATAAGAAGGACGGAGGTTTTGGTATTCACTATGTTACTTGGGATATATTGTGTAAATCAAAAAACAAGGGTGGTAGAGGGGTGCAGTAAGTTTTGGGAAGGATAAGTACGTTGAGAGCTAAATTTGCTCTAAATTTCATTAGAAATCCCTCATCTCTTCTTACCAGGACATTGATATCTAAGTATGGATATGATCAATGGAGTGGTGGGAGTAGATGTAATTACTCTTCAATGTGGAAAATTATTATGAATGGAGCAAAATTTTAACACCCTTTAATGAGATGGAGAATTTGTAATGGTGAAGAGGTGAATACCACCAATGATATATGGATTTTGGATAAAAGTATTGATAGATGACCAACTTTTACTTCTTTTTTAGACCAGGATTCTTCTACTCTTTTGGCTTTTATTTCAAATGGGGAATGGAATGTGGAAAAATTGAAGCAATATTTCAGACTGCAACTTGTAAAATTGATTTGTTTGGTTCCCATTAATTTTGAAGCTGATAGAGATCTACTAGAAATGATTGTTAAATTCTCAAGAAAATATGTTACGGCTTTAGCTTTTGAAAAAAAGTTTGAAGATGATATCGAAGACAATTACTGGAGCTGGATAAAAAAATTAAAGTTAAGGCCACAAGTTGAACTATTTTGGTGATGTTTATGCCAAAAATGTTATTCCATCAAATTGTTATCTTCAACATAGGAGAATAACTGAATATGATGACTGCCCGAGAGGATGTGAAGGTGTTGAAAATGCCAAACATGTTGCAGTGCACTGCCGTATGATTAAAAATATCTTGGAATCTCCTGCTGCTAGCTTCTAATTCTCTGGATGAATGCATGATTTTACTGCGTCGTCTTGCGGTATTGAATCCCTTCATTGGTAATCTATATTGCGTTTTTGGTATTTTGTTGTTGAAAAAGCTGGAACAAAATTTTTCATGGAGATCATGAAGACAGTTGTTCGTTCATTGCAACAAATTCCATAAGTTATGCAGTTGGTTCTTTTCATGATAATCCGACTTGGGAGAACTGGGAAGTTAATTAGCATTATATGCTTTGTCAATCCTCTTAGCTTCCTCCACCTCCTTTTTGGATTAAGATTAATGTTGATGCTTCTATAAATGCAAACAATAAAGATGGCATTGGTGGAGTATTAAGGTCGATTCTTCGGTGCATTTGGATTCAGCCGTCTCCATTAGGATAGTGCTCAAGTTGAGATACTATCCATTCTTTCTTTGAGGAATTATGTTCAAGATTGGATGTTTGATGCCAAGGGTATTGTGATTGAAGGAGATAATCATAATGTTATATTGCTCTTTCAAAAGTTTTTTCAAAAGCATATGATTTCAGAAGAATTTTTAAAATCTAAAGATTTAGATTTTCTTAAAGGTTTTAAACAGGTTCTCTTTCTTTTTTTTAAAAGGAATGTAATAAGTTAGTTGATTTATGCGCTAACTTAGCTCTTCTTTCTAATTTTTTTGGGCAAGATGCTAGTTGTAATAACATTCCTCTTCTAAATTTGTTGGAGGAATCAAAGTGTACTCTAATTATTTGAATAAAATTATTTTATGCATTCTCTAAAAAAAAGAATAGCAATAGAGATAGAGAGAGGGTACGGCTCTAACACAAGAATCGGACATAACTGTTCGTGTGGAGTGGAGAGAATAGTCGTTCAGGCTTGAGAGATTTAAAAAATGATTTCGGTCAAATAGGGCAGACAAACCAAGAACTGGTTTTTGTTTTGAGTGCTAGGCTGTGGGAAGTCGGACAATGGCAGCGGGCCATTCTTTTGCCACTCAGATGAAATCGGACTTGGTGCAGGTGGGCTTCACGAGGCCAAGTGAGCGGCGGTCGGTCAAATTGAGACCGCAGGCAGAGGTGACGGAACTTGAGATTCCAATTGGTCTTCAAAGCAGGAAAGAAGAAGACCTTGTACTCAGTTTTTCAGAAACCAATTGGACTACTGAACATAAGTGAGCCTCAAAACCTCTTTTCTCGTTTCTCTTTTTGTTTTATACAGTCCATTTCTTCACAATCTTGGTAAACGATGAGATGACGTGGGTAAGTGGGGCGGTTAAATATTTAGGGGCTGTTTGGTTGCTTGAATTAGGAGTGTGAAGTAAAACAATTACATGTATTTACTAAATTTGGTTGTTTGGTTAATTTTTAGCAGAACAAAAGGAAATCATCAGAAGTATTAGAAGTATTAGGCATTTATTAGGGAGTCTGTTTCGCGTGAATTAGAAACCCGCTCATATTGAGCAAGTTATAAATTCATCGGAAGAAAACCTTCATCTTCATCATGTTGTTCAGCTTCATTGCACGAGAGGCTTCTTAGGCTCCTTCATTCTTGTCGACTTCGCTCCGGTGAGTAGCTCCACTCCGTCGCCCTCAAGTCCGGCTTTCTCCGCTCCAACCTCTTTGTCAGCAACGCCCTCATCCACCTATCGTCGTCGTGCTGTTCGGCTTCATTGCACGAGAGGCTTCTTCGGCTCCTTCGTTCTTGTTTTCTGCCGCCCCTATGATTTTGATTTCTGTCAAAACGGAGAAACTCTGTTTCTCGCGAAAGGTGAGATTTTTAAGTGTTTCGATGGTTTCTTCCATTTTTCCTTTTACTAGAAGCCAGCGAGGGGACTCTTTCATTGACAAATGGATGATGATGCTGTAGAGAAAACATGGGATTGAAGTGTAGAGATAGAGGGATCTCCAAGATGAGGTTTTGTTTACGAAAGCAATGGCGGGTAGGGAGCATCTGGATTTTCATAAGCCACAAATCAGTAAAACAAATTGCCCTATCTTCAGATTTTAATTTATCAGTAGGTATTCTCTATTTTCCGTATTGTTTGGGCTTGGAGCATCTGGATCCACCATCACCTCATGATATAAGTCTTAGAAAACTTAAAAGCAAGCGCAATGATTAAAGCATTACATGCTAGATATCTGATTTTCATAAGGCACATATAGTTAGCTAATGATTTAGCTTCTTAAAATCATAATCCACAATTACTGGGGCTGATATATGCTCATTCTGTAAGGTCATGAATTGTACTGAAGCAAGGGGTAGCATCTCTGTTTCTTGAGATTTTTGGGTCTTTTCAATCAAAATAATTCAATTTTCTTTCATGCAATTGTGTTTAGTTATTATCTATCTCTTTCATTATATAGTTAATTCTTTCCTTTTCTTTTATCTTTAGGAAGATGTTCCTTAGTTCTTTACGAACAGTGAAAGTCACATTCCACAGTGGCAGTTAGAATGCACTAAACAACAAAGTTGGTGTCTTTAGTTGGAACAAGGATTAGATCTAATTAAATGCTGTCTGTGCTATGCACGAAAGAAGTGTAAATATCTTTTGTCAAAGCAAATAGAAGGTGAGAGTTTTCTTTCTGTCTGAAATATTTGGTTGAAAACTTACAGAAGTTAAAATATTACATAAAACAATATGCACTTCCAAATTGCAGAACTTCATGTTCTTTAGCATCAAAGTACTTAGATTTAGGAAAATCTAGGAACAAGATGTGTTAGTTAATCATTTAGAGGAACTGAAAATATATGATGAAAAGATAAAAAATTATTATTATAGGAGAATAAGCATTTTAATTGTGGCTGTGGTGAGTTAAGTGTACTTAGATGGTGATGGGATCATACTGTCAAAAACTTTATTGAATGGGAAGCTTGGTTCACAATTAGTTCATAAATATAGATAGAATCAGTAGATCTATGTCTAAGATAGTCCACATCAATCAATTCAGGTTTGAGTTTTTCATATTGTCCCAGTCTGTTTAGAATGTGGTAGAAGTAGTCTGGAGAATTCCAAATCTGTATTTTAGATAAAAAAACATCCTCCAGGGCCATTTTGAAATTGATATCTTAGAAAGACTTGACAGGGTTTTTGTCAATTCTTTTGCCCTTGATTCCAATCCGTTATTAGTGGTTCATCATCTTCCTTGTATTGCTTCGGATCATTGCCCCATTTTGATGAAATTATGGAAAGATCATCCTAAATCTAATAGCTATATCAAATTTGAAGACACATGGGCTTCTCACTATGCTTCGGCTGCTATTGTGAAAAGGCTTGGAATAGGAGAATTGCTAGTCAACATTCAGATGTTCTAGAGACCATAGAGAAAGGGTGAAAAAAAGAGAGAAAGAGTGAGTGAGGTACTTTGATAGAGAGGGAGAGAGAACCATAAAGAAAGAAAGGGAGGGGAGGAAGGGAGAGAGAGTAAGAGAGAGTGATGGGGAGAAAGAAAGTGAGTAAAAGTTAGAGGAAGAGATAGAGTGAAAATAGTGAGAGAAAGAGAGAAGAAGTGAGAAGAGAGAGAGAGAGAGAGAGAGAGAGAGAGAGAGAGAGAGAGAGAGAGAGAGAGAGAGATGGAGCAAGGGATTAAGGGAAAGACAGAGAAAAAGAGGTGATAGAGTGTCAAAGAAGAGGGAGAGGAGGAGGGGGTGGGGGAGAGTGGGCAAGAGAAAGCGATGGAAATCTAGCTAGATCTAAATGATTTCATTTGCATTAGCAATAAAATAAAATTACAACAACATACAACTAATTGTGATAAACTCTATCACATTTCTCCCTAAGTACATTCAAGAAATCGGAGGATATATTTATACTATATATATCATGCCAACAAAAGAATAAAGAATGGCTAAATAGCACAAATATATGTAGTCTTGTTACTCTTCCTTGGAATGTATTAGAATGAAACCTGCTTAAACTAACTTAGGAAAGTGAGATCCTCAAAAGAATTGTTCAACTTTTTATTCCTTTGGTCTCCCATTATATTTTATAACCCATTGATTACATTGTGATTGTCCACTTCTATAATGATGCATTTCATAAAAAACATCGACTAATATATGTCCAATATACAAAACTGCAAGCATCTCCACTTTGGAAATATCCCAATGTTCCATTTGCCTCCCAACAACCATAACAAACGAACCTACATAATTTCATATGTCAACACCAATCCCATCTTCGAAATTTGTAATGAGCATGTTAATAATATTGAATTTGATCAAACTTGCGGGGGGAGGGGGGGAGGGCACTAAATCTTATCAATAGGAAACCTAGCAGGACGTTTGGTGCTCCTGTTCTCCAGAATTGGATGCAGATGTGGTCTCGAAAGCCTAGATAAACCCATAGCAGCTAGCATGGAAGGGTCGCTAGTAGATCGACCATGGTTATGAGCTTTTTTAGCCTGTAACACCTGATAAACAATAGCACAGTAGACATGTCCCAGAATTATGTTGGTTGTATTTACTTGCTTGAGAACTACAAGAGTTGGGCAAAAGGCTGAAATATAATAACCATGAAATCACAATGAATTAGGACATTAAACACCTCGAGCAACTTACAACACCCATTTGTAATAGGGTCCAACATTAGAAGGAATATATTATTTGAATATCATCCACCAAATGAAATTCTCCCTCAAATATAAGTAGTGTTTCTTAATCCAACTTACAACGCACTCTTGAAGGAACTTGTTGTTCCAAATTACTTCATTGGAAATAAAATCTACAATCTTACGGTTCTCCAATTGTTCATAAATTCAAGAAAGTCTTCTAAAAAGCCAAAGGTTTATCAAGGATGCATGCATCCTAGAGGAGATTAATGCTATGATAGTTTCTTCTAAGAGGTTGATATAAAGTCCCAGCCATTCATCATCACAACCAAATAATTAGAGGTTTCCCTCTTAAAATTAACATTCCAAATGTCAAATCCATATTTAACGGAGACCCAAAACTATTGATGAAATCCCATACCATACATGAACAAGCCCTTGCCACTTAATTGATGAATGAAAGCCCAATCCACCCACATACACAGGTCAACAATATCTTTCCATTCCACGTAACATAATGCATACCTATTTTGTAATTGTCCTTCTTCCATCAAAAGTGGTGATACAGTTTTTCAAAGATATTTAAAACACCCTTTGGTAAAATAGTGTGAGTCATCAAAGGCATTAGAGAAGAAAGGATTGATGAACTGAGTAAAATAGAATATCCAACAAGTAAAAAATAATGATGATCCGAAGTGCTCAATAAATCTCTAACCTGCTACAAAATTCTAGCAAATCCTTCAACCACATTCTTCCTTGTAGCCTATCGCAAGCCCAAAAAATCAAACTCTTTTACTCTTTTAAAGTTCAACAGCTTGGCCATACTTCTGGCTTTCCAACTAAGGCATCACTTACTTTGGAGAATGAAAAATTTACCCTGATTAATTCTTTGCCCATTCAAAGAGTAATAATTCTAAAAAAATGGCTTATATTAGTGGCATTAGCACAATTTATTGTAGCAAAGATAATAATATCATTTGCCTACATTGAGGTGTGAGATTTTTTTTCTTTGGATGCTAACCCCAAGCAATTGACCACTTTGGAAAAATGATCTAGAGAGAAGCTTAGAGCAACTAATAAAAAATAAGGTGAAATATGAACCCTTGACAAAAACCCCAAGCTGCAAAAATCCACTCAATTCCCCCCCCTACCCTGCCACACCCACCTACCCACCCAAACTAATCAAAATAGTGAACAAAGGATGACTAACACATTCTAAGATATAATTTATATACTATGTTAAAAAATCCACAATATTTATGACCTCCAAAAGAGTAATGTAGCTCAAACTATCATATGTCAGTTCCATATCCACTTTAAATGCTATCAATCCATCCTTCACATGAGATCTTATATTGGTAATCTTCTCTTAGACAATGAGGCAATGATTTGAGATGGAGAATCCAGGGACATAGCATCCTTATTCTTCTGAGATGAGAAAGGAAAACACCTTCCTCTAATGATTGACCAATTTCTTTGCAATAACCATATAAATTGTCTAACAAAGACTAATTGGTCTGAATTTGGCCTTTTTGCTCCACCTTAGACAAAAAAACAACAAAAGTATCCTTCCATTCACATGCATTAAATTAGTAGAGAAAATTCTCTAATAGCATTACTCACCTCCTTAACAATCACCTAATAAAATTTGATGAAGGAAGCTGAATACCATCAATCCCAAGAGCAAGGTTATTACCCAAACTCTTTATTGCCTCCTCAATTTCACAAATAGAAACATCAACTATGAGGTTAAAATGAATCCACCCATTAATTATGTTCTCCATAGAAAAAATGGCAAGTTTTGGGTGAAGACTTACCTGTCTCCATTTATCTAAAAAGAATATCTAGAGTCCCTGATCACCATCAAGTTATCAATACCTTCCCATAGAGAGTTTTGACTTGAACATTATGATTCAACCTCTTGTGGTCTGAAGCAAGATTGTGGAAAAAATGATAATTAGCATCTCCTTTATTTATCTAGTATACCTTCGCTCTTTGTCACCACCAAGTAGTTACCTGAGCCAACATCATGTTCAAGTTACCAACTTTTTTTCTATAATTCAGCTCTTAAACTTGAGATAGGTCATCCCCAATGCATTCCATCCTTTGAAGCTCTTTAATGTTTCCCTTAAAGTTGGTTTGTATCTCTTTCAGCTCTTTCAATTTGTTCTAACTCTAGAAAAAAATATCCTTGAGAGTTTTGTTGCATTTCCTCCTAAGTACAACTGGATTGCCATAATTGTTCTTAGAGTATCTCTTCCAAATAAGACACCAAGTTGTTGGATAAGAGGTCAACAAATAATCAAAATAGATCCAATGGGTATGTTACCGAGTAGCAGTAGCTCTCAACTGGAGTAAGAAGGGAAAATGGTCTAAAGCTAGATGAACTAAATGTTTAACGGAAAGAGAAGGAGCCAAATGCAATGCATCAGAACTAGCCATACAACGATCTATGTGGACCCACATACTATGTTGTCTATATTTTATAAAACAACAAGTAAAAGGTGATCCCCAAAACCAAGATCATACAAATCAATATTAATCATAAAGTCTCTAATTTTTTTTAAACTCTAGTTGATACTTGAAGAATTTACCAACCCGTTTCTCCCTGTGATTAAGCATGTAATCTAAATTCCCTCCCATAATCATAGGTTTAGTTTTATTCAATGAAATAATGATATCTACTTAAGTTTGTCCTTATGCCAGTTAGGAAACTCCAACTAACCAATCAGACATTGATAGTGCTGATAGGTCTCAAGAGGGAAACATCCCTCCTCCATAAGGCCATGAAGCCTCCAGCTTTCCCCATAACTAGCTGATTATGATAGTCTAAATTTTCTCTAATCAGTTTTTATATACCCCACCTACTGATCTATTATATTTTGGCTTTCAAAATTCAAGCAAATAAATGTCATAGTCACCAACATTCGATCTTGGCGTCTGAAGGATAACTCTTCGCCTTCATCCCCACAATCCCACCGTTGGATTGAAAGTCCTCATTGTCATGATCCTTCTTATGAAATTTTGTGAGAGTTATTCAGTGATATCTCTTAGATCACGATGGAAAACATAAATTGCTTTAGGTCTGTATGGGAGGTTAAAGATGTAATCATAACCTTTGATTTTAATCAACGTTTCAAATTAGATCCCGCAGTTCTTGAGCACGTTTGATGGTAGCCACTTCATCAATGATCCAACAGTTGTAATCAATTCTGTGTTTATACATTCAGCCATAATGATTGGTTCGCTAATCGTATAACACCCACGTGTAAAGCGCTGGTTGACTGTGTAAATCCGAATTTAATTTCATAACAAATTATGAAAACATTCAAAAATCATATCTCCCTCAACACTTGATCAATTTAGGTGTTCTTAGGTTTATTGGAAAGATCTCAGAGAGATCTTTAAAAGCCTTATGGTCTCAAGCCCTAATAAATTTTGTGTTAATGTCAGTTTTAATTTAAATGTTTATGGTATTTTTTTCATTTATGTGCCTAATTGATGTTACATGGCTTGAGACTTTGGAGAAAGAATTTGTACATATCCACATCTTTTCCCCTCTAATTCATATGTTTAAGGGCATGCTTGACATAATTTAAACTTAGGGTCATGGTTTGACCCCTAAGTTCAAATTGGTCTTATGATCTATCCAATGAGATTTAGGATTTGAGTTTTGGTGAGTTAATTGTGTTTATTCTAGGGAGTTTAGAGCCATTGATTGGAACCCCACCCTTGCCCTAGGTAGTGACTTATGAATTTTTGAAGGTAACCTAGAGGTTGCCTTAGGTGGTTGGGTTATCCACCTTAGAGAGCTCCACTTGGGACCAAATTCTAGGAGATTGAACCTTGAGATCAGGTGATCTCATGGTCTAAATCTCATAGGATATGGAATCCATTTGGTTCACCAACTATGGATCCCAAAATCTTATCCTAAATTTGAACCATAACCTTAATTAATACATAATTAATTCACCTTAAATTCTAAAAATCCAAATAAGGCATTTAATTTCTCATAATTGAACTCTTAACCCATGAAAAATAGAAGCCCCATCAAATCACCTTTAATTTAACTTTAATTTAATTTTTAGGAAAAATTTACAATTAATACATTTAGTTATTTTAAAATATTTTAAACTCTAAAAAAATATCTAAATACTTGGAAACATCCTCTTTGGTCATTCCTGATCTTTGGGTGTGATTCCAAGAGGTTTCAGATGGATTTGAATCAACATCTAAAAATCCCTTTATTTAAGAAAATTAAAAAAATATCCAAACTTAGAAAAATCGGCAATAATTCTAAAAAAAATCCAATCTAGTCAAACTCAAAGGCTCAAAGCCATTCAACTCTAACAAAAATCCGATGTTTTCTAAAAAATATATACCTCGAATATTATGTCAAAGTTAAAAAGTCAACATTTCGATCAAACGTAGTTCATAACTAGGTCAAAATTTTAAAAAATCATAAGTTAATGTAGAAACTTCTAATTTAAGCAAAATCAAGGTCTAATTAATCATCTTAAGGCATAATATTTAAGAAAAATACTAAATTTTAGAAATTACTTTAATTTTAAAAGTCAACTTTTAGCCCTTTTATTAACACATTTAAATAATTCAAATAATCAAAAAAATTCAATAATTGATTTAAATTCCAAAAAAACTACAACTTGATTAATAAAGTTCACTCCAAATATGGAGTTTTTAGGATGGACTACCATATGTTATGGGGCTATGTGCCGTAAGGAGGCCTGATTCCTCAAGCCGATTGTAACAACGGCACAAATGGATTCAATGGAGTATAAAACCTTAAAATTAAGTGACTTTTAATTAGTTAACTAAATTAAAATCCTTAATTCAACCACATAAACTTGGTTTAAAGGATGAACTACCTTGAGCTGTAGGGCTAAGTGTCCTTAAAAGGCCAAGTTACTCGATCCCACTGTAATAGCGCCATGAACCGATTGGTGGGAAATCTAAGTTAATTTAATCTTTGAAATCAATAACTAATAAAATTAATTAAAATGCATCGATCCTTTAATCTCTAACTAATTAAACTCATTTGACCGATCAATCTTTAAAATGTATCCTAAAATAAATCTTTATACATTCATATTCAAACTCAAACATAAATTTATCCTTCAACCTTCAACAAACCTGAATATCAAATAACTTGAACAAATTATACAACTTAAAATCTACCCCAACTACATAGCTTTTAGCACAAACTCTAAATGATTTGCTAGGATAACCAACTCTAGTGTAGGCTAGACTGATGTTTACATTTTACTACTATGTGCCAAGTTTTTGAGTTTTCATTGCATGCAATGATTGAAAATTGATTGAAGCGAGTGTTTATTTATTTAACTATAATCTACGAATTGATGTTATGGGCGATAGTTTACCCTTACGTTAGGACTAATCTAGTTGCTCACTGAGTTTTCTCCAAGTAGTCACGCTCATGCAAGACAATAAAAAGGGGGCTAAATAAATAATTATTATAACTGCTACAGGTGCTTTAGCTGCTTAGCCCCTAAATAAATAGGAGCGTGGCCGAGTATCATTTACTTTTTACTACACTTATATATAAACTGCTTGGAATTTATTTAATTTTAAATGCTTAGAATAACCCTATATAAGAGTCTAAAATTTTCATGTTAATATTGATGTAATTTATTTAAATTCAAGAGTTGTGAAAGTTAGACATTTGAGTTGGCATACAAAGATCCAAATTTTGATTCCAAAGAGGAAAGGACATCTCTCAAGGGATGGTCTTTTTCCATTTGGAAGCCAAAATTTGGGTCATTTCACTACCCCTGTTAAAAGAATAACCTCCTCTTCGAGGAAGAGTTTTTTTATTTTATTTGGGTGTCCAGATACGGTGAATCCAAGGAGCCCAAAGAAAAGAAGGATGAAGAGTTAAAGACAAAGAATATCCCACTCAAAGTTAAATAGCGTTAATCTTAGGATTAGAATTCGAATTTGTTTTTAATGTTGTCCGACAACTTTTAATTTATGCAAATTCTGAGTTGTAATAAATAGGAAAACTATGGACATTTATTTAATTGATTTGATGGATGTGTTTGATTTAATATGATTGCGATTAGGATTGACTACTTTTTTTAGTTTTTTAGTGATTTGCATGTTCTTTTTGTTTTAGCCTCGATACCCAAAGGCTCATGATGGTAGGCTAAAAATATTTTCTACTTAAAATTAAATAAAATTTTTAGGCAAACATAGAAATTCTAATGATCTAAGATGTAAGTTCGGAACTTTGTGAGTCACCATAATCATATTTTTACCTTCTCCTCCTTGTTAAGCACCTCCCCTCCTGCGGGTTTTGGTAGACCACCTGACCTTTGAAGGAGTAGATCATTCAAGATGATGTTGTGCAATCTCTAAGGAAAAATGATTTTAAAACTTTTTTAAAAAAATTGCTTCATACACATTTTATGCATTTAATCAGTCGATCAGTATGCATTACATTAGAATCTAATTAAAAGAGTCTAAAGTTATAATTATATTTTTTTTCAAGCATTTCCACCCTACACAAGTTAAGGGACCAATTAGGATCCGCTCTAGATGTCGGTTCCAATTCTCAAAATTTTTAATTTAAACGTCTTTACCACTCTTTTATAAAAATGACTAGACTCATGGGTTTGAAATAGACTAGATGGTTAGTTGACTCTTTAATCTAGGCTGGGGTAAGTCCATATTTTGCATTACATTAACTATGCTCAGGCTACTGTGGTCCAGTGCACAATTTAGATTTAGGATACTGGACAGATTTTGAATCATAAGACTCCAACCTCCAAAAAATATAATCCAAAATTTTTAATAAAATAATCAACTCAAATTAAAAGAATTCTCTCAATCTAAAATTTAAAGACTAACACTTAATTAGGTTGGAACACTTCTAAATCGTTTCAGAATCTTAACGTTTCTCCTACCCCTCCTCCTATGACTCTAGAAATAAGTGATCAAAACTTGATTTAATCCCTTTTTAACCCAAACAAATAATGGCACACCCGAGGGGATCACTCTCTCTCCATCTTTAATAATAGCTAAATTATGTTTCATCAATAGTCTTACTACATTTCTTTCCGTTGGCATCTCTACCCATTTATTCCTTGAGAGTGCTTGGCAACATGTGTATATATATATATATATATATATATATATATATATATGAGGTGAAATCTCTATCCATAAATTGGGCTTTAACATTCTGCCCCTAAGCTAGTAGGGTGATAGTGTCAAGTAAAATTCTTAAAATCTCCATGTTAATTTTATGAAGCCGCACTATTAAATCCAACTCTATATGCTGAGTTCTAAAGTTGCAAGGAGTCTTGTTGATCTTGCTTTCAATATCTTCAATCTTTCAAACTTCTAGGTTTGATATTCCACCTCTAAATTAATTTTGTAAGCCTTCAGGTGAAGTGAAAACTTAACTAGTTGTGTTTCAAAATTTATAAGAAATGTATCATTTTTTCAAAATAAAAATCTTTTCAAAACTCAGTCTAAAATTTACACCATTATATGCTACCCTACAACATTCCCATGTAGTCTAGTATATGTAGTGAAAGTTCCAATCTGTTTTAAAGTCATAACTAATCTTTGTATTCTATCATCATATATTGGATTGTAACTTTTATGACTTGACATATGTAATAAAATAAAGGGTTCAATATAATTTTCAAAATTTAATTTTAAAAATATCTAATTCTAATTCTTCTTTCAAATTCTAGAAAACTCAACTCAATTCAATGCTCGACAAGCTAATTTTCACCTTTGGAAAGGGTTTGACCTATGAAGAGATTGGCTTTGGAAAAATAATTCAGTTTGGTTTGGGATTTCAAACTATTGAGTTGTCAATGGATGGAAAGACATTAGATGACTTGAATGTTGTGAAGTTAGATAGCCCTGTGTTGAAGTTGGCCTTGGGGTCAAGGGATGAATTCCTTAGTCCCAATGTTGAGGAGGAAAAGTTAGTGCTCCTATTAAGACTACATAAGTAAAGTCTATTTTTGTCGAGGGATCAAGTTCTGGGATCCCATTAAGAAGTAAGAATCATAAGAATAATAACTTTAGGAGAGTTAGGTAGAAGATTACGAAGGAAAGAGAAGTCGTTGAGGTTAAGACTCTGGGCCAAGTCGAGCTAGAGGCTGATGAGGATCTGCTTATCCCTACATCCTGTCCACTCCATAATACTTAAATAAGAACACTCCAAAAGAAAAATGACTGCAGAGAACTGTGAGGGTGAGTATATATATAAATATATATATACACAGAGAGAGAGAGAGAGAGAGAGAGAGAAAACCATGGTAGGAACAATGAAAGCAAGTAGTGAGTGAGTGAGAGAGAGGGAGAGGGAGATGGAGATGGAGAGAGAGAGTTGTATTTTTAGAGAGAAATTGTGAGAGAGTTACAGTAAGCCAAAAAGAGGAAGAGAAAAGGTGAGTGAGAGAGAGAGACGAAGTTAGAGTGAGAAGTAAGAGCATGAGCGAGAGAGGAAGAGCGTGATAGAAAATTAAGGAGAGTTTTAGATATGGGTGGGAGAGATAGAGAGTAAGAGAGATATAGTTAGACTAAGTGAAGGAGAGAGAGTGATATAGAAATATATATTTGGAGAGAGAGGAAGAGAGAGAGAGACAGATAGAGGGGAAGGAGAGACAGAGGGATAGAGAGAGAAAGAGAGAGAGAGTAAGTGAAATATATTTATCATGAGATAAAGGGAGAAAGACATAAAGAACATGATAGAGTAAGTAATAAGAAGAGGTAGGTAGAGAGAAAAGGAGAGGGAGAGATAGTGAGAGGGTGATGGGTTGAGAGAGAGTGAGAGAGATAAAGGGGAAAGAGTGGGAGAGAGTATGAGAAAGACAGAAGGAGATAAAGAGAGAATAAGGTATAATGAGAGAAAGGGAGAGGGAGGGTACAATGGAAGAGAGCAAGAGAAAAAGCATTCAATAAATAAAGCAAGGAAGAGAGAGTGAGACTAAGCGAGAGGGAGGATGAGAGTAAGAGGGAGAAAGAAAGGGAGAGGGAATATGATATAGAGAAGTTGAAAGAGATTTATAATTTTTAAGAGAGAGTGCGAGGGAGAGAATAGCGCCATGAACCGATTGGTGGGAAATATAAGTTAATTTAATCTTTGAAATCAATGACTAATAAAATTAATTAAAATGCATCGATCCTTTAATCTCTAACTAATTAAACTCATTTGACCGATCAATCTTTAAAATGTATCCTAAAATAAATCTTTATACATTCATATTCAAACTCAAACATAAATTTATCCTTCAACCTTCAACAAACCTGAATATCAAATAACTTGAACAAATTATACAACTTAAAATCTACCCCAACTACATAGCTTTTAGCACAAACTCTAAATGATTTGCTAGGATAACCAACTCTAGTGTAGGCTAGACTGATGTTTACATTTTACTACTATGTGCCAAGTTTTTGAGTTTTCATTGCATGCAATGATTGAAAATTGATTGAAGCGAGTGTTTATTTATTTAACTATAATCTGCGAATTGATGTTATGGGCGATAGTTTACCCTTACGTTAGGACTAATCTAGTTGCTCACTGAGTTTTCTCCAGGTAGTCATGCTCGTGCAAGATAATAAAAATGGGGCTAAATGAATAATTATTATAACCGCTACATGTGCTTTAGCTACTTAGCCCCTAAATAAATAGGAGCATCGCCAAGTATCATTTACTTTTTACTACACTTATATATAAACTGCTTGAAATTTATTTAATTTTAAATGCATAGATAACTCAGACAAATCTTCTGCCCCTAAGCTAGTAGGCTGATAGTGTCAAGTAAAATTCTTAAAATCTCCATGTTAATTTTATGAAGCCGCACTATTAAATCCAACTTTATATGCTGAGTTCTAAAGTTGCAAGGAGTCTTGTTGATCTTGCTTTCAATATCTTCAATCTTTCAAACTTCTAGGTTTGATATTCCACCTCTAAATTAATTTTGTAAGCCTTCAGGTGAAGTGAAAACTTAACTAGTTGTGTTTCAAAATTTATAAGAAATGTATCATTTTTTTCAAAATAAAAATCTTTTCAAAACTCAGTCTGAAATTTACACCATTATATGCTACCCTACAACATTCCCATGTAGTCTAGTATATGTAGTGAAAGTTCCAATCTCTTTTAAAGTCATAACTAATCTTTGTATTCTATCATCATATATTGGATTGTAACTTTTATGATTTGACATATGTAATAAAATAAAGGGTTCAATATAATTTTCAAAATTTAATTTCAAAAATATCTAATTCTAATTCTTCTTTCAAATTCTAGAAAACTCAACTCAATTCAATGGTCGACAAGCTAATTTTCACCTTTGAGAAGGGTTTGACCTATGAAGAGGTTGGCTTTGGAAAAATAATTCAGTTTGGTTTGGGATTTCAAACTATTGAGTTGTCATTGGATGGAAAGACATTAGTTGACTTGAATGCTGTGAAGTTAGATAGCCCTGTGTTGAAGTTGGCCTTGGGGTCAAGGGATGAATTCCTTAGTCCCAATGTTGAGGAGGGAAAGTTAGTGCTCCTATTGAGACTACTAAAGTAAAGTCTATTTTTGTCGAGGGATCAAGTTCTGGGATCCCATTAACAAGTAAGAATCATAAGAATAATAACTTTAGGAGAGTTAGGTAGAAGATTACGAAGGAAAGGGAAGTCATTGAGGTTAAGACTCTAGGTCAAGTCGAGCTAGAGGCTGATGAGGATCTGCTTATCCCTACATCCTGTCCACTCCATGAAGGGAGTCGTTTCCACCCCATAGTTGCTACTAGAGGGGAGAAGAAGGTGAATAAGATAGCTAGTTCCGTGTCATACCCTGTAGACTACTTAAATAAGAACACTCCAAAAGAAAAATGACTGCAGAGAACTGTCAGGGTGAGTATATATATATATATACACACACAGAGAGAGAGAGAGAGAGAGAGAGAGAGAGAGAGAGAGAGAGAGAGAGAGAAAACCATGGTAGGAACAATGAAAGCAAGTAGTGAGTGAGTGAGTGAGAGAGAGGGAGAGGGAGAGGGAGATGGAGAGAGAGAGTTGTATTTTTAGAGAGAGAAATTGTGAGAGAGTTACAGCAAGCCAAAGTGAGGAAGAGAAAAGGTGAGTGAGAGAGAGAGAGACGAAGTTAGAGTGGGAAGTAAGAGCATGAGCGAGAGAGGAAGAGCGTGATAGAAAAATAAGGATAGTTTTAGATATGGGTGGGAGAGATAGAGAGTAAGAGAGATATAGTTAGACCAAGTGAGGGAGAGAGAGTGATATAGAAATATATATTTAGAGAGAGAGAAAGAGAGAGAGGGAGAGACAGAGAGAGTAAAAGGAGAGACAGAGGGATAGAGAGAGAAAGAGAGAGGGAGAGTAAATGAATTATATTTATCATGAGATAAAGGGAGAAAGACATAGAGAACATGATAGAGGAAGTAATAAGAAGAGGTAGGTAGAGAGAAAAGGAGAGGGAGAGATAGTGAGAGGGTGATGGGTTGAGAGAGAGTGAGAGAGATAAAGGGGAAAGAGTGGGAGAGAGTTTGAGAAAGAGAGAAGGAGATATAGAGAGAATAAGGTATAATGAGAGAAAGGGAGAGGGAGGGTGCAATGGAAGAGAGCAAGAGAAAAAACATTCAATAAATAGAGCAAGGAAGAGAGAGTGAGACTAAACGAGAGGGAGGATGAGAGTAAGAGGGAGAAAGAAAGGGAGAGAGAATAAAATATAGAGAAGTTCAAAAGAGATTTATAATTTTTAAGAGAGAGTGCGAGGGAGAGAAAGAAAATGATCGTGAGAAATAAAGAGAAAGGGAGAGAGTGCATTTATGATAAAGAAGAATAGAGGGGGAAAGAGAGAGAGAGGGATAGAAGGAGAGAGATATATATACTTGGTTTGTGTAATTTCTTATAGAGAGTAAGAAAGAGAGACGGAGATAGACGGTAAGAGAGTGGGTAAATTGAGAGATAGAGATAGAGAGAGAGAGTGGGAGTATGGGATAAATAAAGAGAGTGAGAGGAGAGGAAGGGGAATATATATATATATATATATATCTGTGTGTGTGTGTGTGTGTGTTCTTAGAGAATGACATAGAAAGATTAAGAGAAGATAGTGATAAAGAGTGAGTGAACGAGAAAGAGTATAATATATAAAGAGATTAAGAGAGAGAGAGAGAGAAAGAGAGAGAGAGACGAAGTTAGAGTGAGAAGTAACAGCATGAGCGAGAGAGGAAGAGCGTGATAGAAAAATAAGGAGAGTTTTAGATATGGATGGGAGAGATAGAGAGTAAGAGAGATATAGTTAGACCAAGTGAGGGAGAGAGAGTGATATAGAAATATATATTTGGAGAGAGAGAGGGAGGGAGAGGGAGAGACAGAGAGAGGGGAAGGAGAGACAGAGGGATAGAGAGAGAAAGAGAGGGAGAGTAAGTGAAATATATTTTTCATGAGATAAAGGGAGAAAGACATAAAGAACATGATAGAGGAAGTAATAAGAAGAGGTAGGTAGAGAGAAAAGGAGAGGGAGAGATAGTGAGAGGTTGGTGGGTTGAGAGAGAGTGAGAGAGATAAAGGGGAAAGAGTGGGAGAGAGTTTGAGAAAGAGAGAAGGAGATAAAGAGAAAATAAGGTATAATGAGAGAAAGGGAGAGGGAGGGTGCAATGGAAGAGAGCAAGAGAAAAAGCATTCAATAAATAGAGCAAGGAAGAGAGAGTGAGAAAAAGCGAGAGGGAGGATGAGAGTAAGAGGGAGAAAGAAAGGGAGAGAGAATAAGATATAGAGAAGTTGAAAGAGATTTATAATTTTTAAGAGAGAGTGCGAGGGAGAGAAAGCAAATGATCGTGAGAGATAAAAAGAAAGGGAGAGAGTGCATTTATGATAAAGAAGGATAAAGGGGGAAAGAGAGAGAGGAATAGAAGGAGAGAGATATATATACTTGGTTTGTGTAATTTCTTATAGAGGGTAAGAAAGAGAGACGGAGATAGACGGTAAGAGAGTGGGTAAATTGAGAGAGAGAGAGAGAGAGAGAGAGAGGGAGTATGGGATAAATAAAGAGAGTGAGAGGAGAGGAAGGGGAAGATATATGTATATATATATATATATATA
>NW_021319136.1:421254-445573 GCF_001605985.2 Dendrobium catenatum | reverse complement strand
TGTGTGTGTGTGTGTGTGGTTCATAGAGAATGAAAATAGAAAGATTAGAGAAGATAGTGATAAAGAGTGAGTGAAGGAGAAGAATATAATAGATAAAGAGATAAAGAGAGAGAGAGAGAGAGAGAGAGAGAGAAGAGAGACAATAAGGACATATTAAAGAGTAAAAAAGAGATAAATGATAGTGAGCAGGCCGAGTTTGTACCGAGATTTTTTAAAAAAAACTCGGTATTGCGCTGTTTTTGGTCTAAAACCGAACGTAGAGGAGCGTTACTTTCACTGGATGTAATAAAGTTCGGTGAGCAGGAGGGGAGAAAGAAAATATATATATATATATATATATATATATATATATATATATATATATATACTACTAATATATAAAGTGGCTTGGGATTCCACCCAAATACAATCCTAGCCTTCCATTTTATTCATTAAAAACTTATCCTGACCCTTCAATCCATTTTATAATTTCTAAAAAATATCAGAAATCATTAATTTTAATATTTATTATGTATAATAAATTTCTTACTGTTATCCCCTTCCTTTTAATTACACCGCCACCAATTTCGATTCAACTTCCTGCACTGTAATAATTTAGTTTCAACCTTACGTTACTTAATATTTCTATATTTCTTCCTGTCTTTCTCGCTTGCCCTACTTCCACTCCTCTAGCCGGCAATTGGGCTTCCTTCGTAAATATAATATTTATTTATTAAGCTAAATTTGTTACGAATTGCCTATTTGACTCTTTGGCTTTGCCAACTTTCGGAGTTCCTCCCACGGTGACGGTAGGTTTTTCTTCTTCAATTATTTCGGTCTCTTTAATTTTTGTAACTTCACTTATGTCTCTTCTTACCGCCATGCTTTTCTTTCGCATTCCACTCTTTCTAAACGCCATGCTTCTTCTCCTCCTTCTTACCTTCTTCTCCTCCCGTCGGCTTCGCATGAGGATTTTTAAAAAGTCATTAAAAAGGAGCTTCTTCGCCTTCGGACAAGGTTTGTCTCTTTTCAACTAGCGAAGGCCGAACGAAGGCTTTGAAAGCTCCGAAAGGTCTTAGGCTTGACGAGCCTCCTATCGAACCGGAAAGATTTGTAAGCATGTTTGATCGCTATTATTTTTGCTATTTTTATCTTCATTTCCATTATCTTCTTAATGGACTAATGGCTCCTACCATTTGATCTCAACATATGAGGTGATGGAGACATGGAAGGGGACTAAGCTAGGCTGCCTGATTCATTTTCAAGATCTTGCTGCATGGAGGATGAGAAAGTGGAGGAGAAGGGAGATATGACGTGGCGCTGCCATGAAATGATTTTTTGGGAGGACATGGAGTTGATGTTTGCTATTTGATAATTTCTTGAGCTGCTCTGCTTAATATAAAGTGGAGAATTTTTTAGGGTTTAGGTTCTCTTTTGGTATTTCATTTTTAAATAAAAATTTTATATATATATATTGGTTTGAATTTGTCCTTAATCTAACCTTAATCATGTATAAATCTTCATAACAAATATCCCCTAAGGATTTTTATGTTTTTGCTGAACCGACCTCTTCTTTTGTCCATGCAATGACTTTCTGTTTATCAATATCTTGTTCGTTGAATAGAGGTGATAAATTTCTTTACCTTTTCTTTGTTTGAATTTGGCCTTAATCTAACCTTAATCATGTATAAATCTTCATAACAAATATCCCCTAAGGATTTTTATGTTTTTGCTGAACCGACCTCTTCTTTTGTCCATGCAATGACTTTCTGTTTATCAATATCTTGTTCGTTGAATAGAGGTGATAAATTTCTTTACCTTTTCTTCCTCTATGTAATTCCTTTGTTTATACAAGCTATTTCACAATTTTCTTTCAGTTTTTGAACTTCTTAGAAATCGTTCGAATAGAAATTGCTATGTTATGCACAAGCTAACCGGGGAAGAAGAAGAAGAATTTAAAAAGGGTAATGCTAAGTGGATAACCACTAAGTTTCATACATTACTCGTGATTATCATTGTGGTCCACCAAGTGTCAGTTTGTCATTGCCAAGCCAACCTTCATATCCATAGCTTCTTAAAAGAAGAAGTGGGGCAGCATTAGCATTTGATCATAAGAAATATCAATTTAGTAACACTAGAAGGGCTTAATTTGAGATAAAGCTTAATTAGATTAGAAGCTGTAAAAGTTTTCTCTGGTAGATTTTTTTATTTATTCCTGTCGTAATGTAATCTTGGTTAGTTTTGCATAGATTTGACTAACTGTATTTTTGTGTTGGCTCGTGCCAATAAAATAGCTAAAACATATGATGCTTTGGAATCAACAGCTATTTTCATTAGAAATTGTAAATTTTGACTCATTGAATTAGCAAAATTGTCTTAAAGAACTAAAGAAACTGGAAACCTTAAAAGGAATCTTTTTTAATGCTTCATTTTAGTAGAGTATTCTTCATGATTACCTGTCCAATTAGTGTCAGTATAATTTTTTTTTCTTTATTGGGTTCTTATCGTTGTGTAATTTCCTTTTTTTTAAAGCAATCAATTCTTTTATGTTCAACCGAAAATTTTCTTTTTGGTTTGAGAATTGTAGTCTACTTTGGGTTTTTACTTGCGTGGAGCTTTGAAATTTAAACATTAACTTATTCTTGCATCATGAATTATCAATTCTTACATATTGTTGATCAAGGACAAAATGAGATCTTAGCAGACTTAGGCTTTGGTCGGTTTTTGGGAATAAAGTAGAAAGGTAACTTTGTTTATCTCATGGGTACATTACTTCTTCACTCAACTTCTCAACCAAATAAGTGGGTTTAACTTAGCTTTAATTCAATTCCTTTATCATTTATTCTCTTTCAATTTCTTATATTGCAACGAGAGCTCACCAAGATAAGAACAACGAGCCACCTAAAAAAAAATGAATGAAAAATAAGAAGGAAAATGAAAGGCATGAAAGTTAAGCAGACCACTCACATTCCCCATGGCTAAGAACACCTCATCAAAGAAGAAAATGATTCCAAACCCACTCAGTCCTATGCCGATCCCTGTTTCAAGGTAGAAAACATGTCGGCAGATAAAATCATCGACACCAATTGAGATGAAACGTTGTTATCTCACCTAATGTATTCCAATCGCAGACAGTCCTACCACTTTCACTTTTTTCTTTTTTAATTTATTCCTTGTATAAATTATGGGTTTCAATATGTATCTTACCTAATTCTTCTCTACACTACTCCACCAATGGATGAATTATCTTTCCATCTATTTTCATCTCAATAGCCTAATGTCAAGTTTTAATGATGGAAACGTTTTGAAGATTATCAATTGATATAAAGAATACTATTAAAGGACTTAAATTTCCTATAATTTTTTTCTATCGGTATATATATATATATATATATATATATATATATATATGGAATTTAGCCTTTAATTTTATACTAATTAAGTTTATGATTTTCTTGACATTATAGGAAGATGTGACATTATAGGAAGATGTGGAACTATTAGCAGAGCTTGACATGGATGGCTAGAGATTTTCGATTTCATGTCCAAGAATAATGTGAAGTATACAATGAAAACAAGTAAAATGATTCATTTGCAGCAAAGATCTGGTACATATTGTATTTGTCTTATTTCATTGGTGGATGCATTCATTTTTTCTCATAAATCATCCTTTGGTTACTAATTTTTGAGTATTGCAGTTGTGCAAGATAGACTCAGAAGGAAAGGCAAGAAAAGTCATATCGTGCTCGTGTGTTGTTGTTAAGGTAAAGGAAATCTAACCTTCTCCATTAGCTCTAAAAGTTTATTCTTGAAGTTCTTATGCCTGTATTTTATAACCATTATATTTTTTTTTCTGGATTTACAGGATTATGGAGAGGATTCACACTATTATAAATATGAATATTATATAATGTGAGATATATGAATTTAGAACTTACAGTGTTATTTTGATGGTACACATTTTTATTATATTATTTATCATTTTGCATAACAAGTGTAACAAACAAAAAATTTAAAACCATTGATACCGGTCCCAAATTTGGGTGAAAAAGATTGAGAGTTGTTTTAGTATTGATAATTTGTGCGCCACACCAAAAAAAAAAAAACTAGCTCCACCACTGGGTGGCCGGAAGGGATCAAGATGGATTCATCACCAGTGCGGCATCAAAGTTTTCAATGGAAAAAAGATGACCATGTAGTTGACAAGAAAGAGAGAGGATACTCCTCTTCATTCAGCTGTCAGGGTAGGGAATCTAGCTTCTATTAAGAAGATGGTTTCAAGGAAAGCAAAAAAGGGTTGGTTGATTTGTTGTTTAAGCAGAATCGTCCAGGATAAACACTAGATGATTCTTTTATGGATTATGATAAATTTTGGAGCCGCTATAGCAGATCTTGTTGAAGAGGTTAGTTGGATTCCTCTTTACATTTGCTTATTTTCTTTCAACTACTTAAACAGATATGCTTATTAGGTTCCTTGAATATGAGAATGAAAGTTGTGGTATTGCCTATTTATGCATGAGTTGGATAAAGATAAATTATATGATAACATATGAAAATCTAAATTTACCAAGGAATCTCTTAAAAACTTCTATTTCTCTTCATATAATGAAGAACTTTGATATGTGTTACATGCATTGTCATGGAATAAGATTTTTGCATGGTTAAGAGAAATTTGGCTTAAAGAGCACCAGTTAGCTTGATTTTTCATATAAAGATGCTTTCAAAACAAGGCATTTAAAAGTGTAAGGTGTGTTTTTTTTTCTTTGGAATATTATGATGTTATCCTTGATGCTTTTGAGCTTTTATGGCTCTTAGGCTAGGTTATCTTTTTGTTGCCCTTTAAGAGCACTCTTTTTTATTTCAGTAAAAATTGATTTGATTGAAATATTCATGTTTAAATTCAATTAAATTGCTCTTATTTTTTCGTTATTATTGTTGTTTCATTGTTTGGACTTTGTTTTCACATGTTTATAATTACTGTTGTCATAGAGTAATGGTATTATTTTGAATTATTTGTAGAGCTATATAGTCTTTTGCTATTTTTATGATCCTTCAATTATATCCATTGTTGAGTATAGCATTCCACCTTTCATATCCTCATTTCTCACCATTTTGTTCTTTCGGTTTCATTTTCCTATGTTCAATTCTCTCACTTTTGACAAAGAAGTTGGCGATGAAGATTAGAACCTACAACACAACTGTCCATTCCCCCTTGGATTCACACGAGAACCAACAACACCATTAGGTATTTCCTCATTTGCAACCTTAATTCTAAAGGTTCTTAGGTAATTTGCTTCCCTATTCATCATAATTTTTTATCCTGTTTGATTCTTTTATGGTACTCTCTCTTTTTTTTTTTAATCTTCTTTTTATTCTTCTATGATACTCTCGCAGGTGATCACTGATTTGGGTTAAGGATAACCTCATGAGAAATAAGACATATCAAGGAAAACCAAAGTCAAAGTTATTATGCATATGTTCATTATGTCAATATTCTTTAATTTGTAATATTTAATTGGTATGGAATAAGTATGAATTATCCTTTTCTATTAGTTCTCATTAATGTGATGTATGAGAAGATGTTACATAAGAAAGATGATGCATTCAATACTCAATTTTATGTTGATAATACAGTGTAAAACTCATATGCTTGAAATCCAATGTGTTTAGCGATGTGTATTTTATCCTTTTTTAATTTTATTACTATATCTTCTTATATTTTTGTATAAACCCATTCATATATGAAAGATGTATCTTATAAACTATTTTTTTTTCTATCTTAATTCAATTTACATGAGTTTTGATTGGTTGCTAATTGTTTGTCTTTCTCATAGTAATCATTCAATATTATTTGTCTGATAAATTTTAGCTCTTACAGGTAATGTTACTTTATAGACTTACTTTTTTATTTTAAGTAACTAATTTAGTTATATGATGGATGTCATATTAGCATCAATAAATTACAAACCCCTCCCATTAAACATAAGCCTATTTTTTAAATTTTTCATCTAAATTTTTTTAGTATATTTCAAATTTAATACCAGTTCATATATATTGATTATACATAAATCATCTATACATATGCAAGCAAATATTGTATTTAATATAAATATAGAATTTAATATCATTGATAAAGCATATCATAAATTATTTTATTTTAATTTTAATGACATTATTATTTTTTAAAATTTTATTCACGTGCATCATATACATATACATTTATATTACATTATTATTTTGAAACACTTCAAACTATTGTTTGTGAAGACTAATACAAATTTATATGCATATTGATTATGTATAAATCATATACAAATATATAGAAATATTGCATGTAATATTCATAAATACTTAAATATCAATCATATATCATGTCATAAAGTAACTTTTTATTGGATATATATTTGTTTTATTTGAAAAAAAAATATTCACGTGCGTGCACGGGCATTTTACTAGTATATATATATATATAGAAATGAACTTTCTCTATTAGATTTAAACGAGAATTTGACTTTTAATAAGACACAATGGAGAAAAAGGATTCATGCAGTTGACCCCACGTACTGGGATAAAGGCTTGTTGTTCTTGTTGTATTATAATACTCAATTATTGAAAGAGTATGTCTTGCTTAGTACTGTGAATTTTAGTCTTAATTTCATAGACTAAGGCAACATTATAAACCTTTAAATATGCTTGTTTCACCCCACACACACACACACACACATTTCAACATCAATACCCTTACTTCTATCAGGTTTTTCCACATCTCCACTCAAATATTTAACATTATCTCCTAGCCCCTGGAATCCAGCAGCACTAACCAAATCAACATCACAATCCACTCTGCCATTAGTTTTATGAACAACATTAACAAAATTTTCAATAGAAGAACCATCAGTTTTATCAACAACAGTTACAAACTGTTCCATCGAAGATGTAGCCAAATCAACCTCTACAGCTTTCCCTCTCCTTATTCCAGGCAGTTTTTGTAAGGGACCAATTCGTTTTAATACATTGTTAATTCGGACTTTAGTATCTCTATTCTCCTTACTCCTCGGCTTCACTACCTTAGTTTTCCCATCTGAAAACTTTAGAATTTTGGGAGCCAAGAGTTGAGCTGGAGAAACCACAGAACCATTATTATTCCCTTTAAATCTCCTTGCCAACGTATGAGAACTAGATTTCATCAAATTCTCTGAAGACACACAACTCCTCATTAGATCTTCCATGATTTGCAAACCACTAGACTCCTGAATGTTACAATTCTGTGTCATGGGTTGTACCAAACCGCCTGGATCATTTAAACTCCTATCAGAAATACCATCCATTCCCTGCTCCACCTTAACCAGTACCTTGCCCAAAACTCTACGTTCAACCTCTTGAGTCAATGATTCCGTCAAACCAAAGGTACCTGTATTAGAATCCTCTTCCATAGCATGCATGTCTGTTTTATTTTGGTCTTTAATAACTTCCCTCCATACAGATTTTGTAACAATAGTCGGAGCAGCTCCCTTGTTATAATTGCCTTGTGTTCTATTTCCAATTGTGACATTATTAGATCTCCTCCTCCTATTGACAATGGTCCACTCTCCATGATCATTATCTACCATCTGCTCCTGAGAATCACCTGTGTCAACAACCCTACTAGCAATAGTAACATAAGATGCTTGAACATCCTTTCCACGCCCAGCATTAGCCGAAATGAGCAGATCCGGCTCATTTCCATTCTTCATCACTTGCTGTTTAGGAAGCAAACTAACTTCCTTACATATCTCTACTTTATGCCCAACTTTCCCACACATTAACCAAATTAGGGGAATTCCTTCATACTCAATAGGTTGGAAAAAATACCCCCCAACCCATGAGCCCACACACCTTTAGGCAATCTCTTTGATAAGTCCAAACGAACACAAATGCGTGCAAATGCACACCTGCTCCAAAGTTTGGTCTGTTCATCCATAAATAATGGTTCACCAACTCCCGCAGCCAGCCTCGCTAAATTTGCCTCGTCCCAATATTCCAATGGCGAACCAGGTAGCCTAATCCAAACTGGAGATGTAAAACCCCTAAGAGATTTAGAGGATAATCCAGTCGACCATTGATCAACTCCTATAATTTGGCCGGCCACATACCAAGGCCCTCCAATCAACACATTATCCCTCGCTTCCATGTTATCAAACCAACATTTGAAAAAAGTCAAAGCCCATAGGCTTAATCATTGTTAATCAAAGGTGTCCCCACTTACGTTGGAGCTCGTTTTGTACAACCCAAAACGGAAGACGTCTTCCAAGTAAGCTTCCAACCAAGGCCCTGCTTAACCTTTGAACATTTCCTCTAGCTTTGTGCAGGTCCATATTAACCAATCCATCTTCCCTTAGGAATCTTCCAACCTCTTCCATCAAGCACAGTTTAACCGGCAAAGCCTTCCTCCATGCATTGGATGCAGAACTGAGGGCTTATTCTCATTGGATAAAATTTGAGGATTTGTGGGCTAATTATCCATAGGCTTGGCATTTAGTGTGGGAGAAGTGGAAGGTTGAGGATTTGGGTAGTGAATCCTCTAAACTTCAGAAGAAATGCCAGCGGACTTTAAAAGCTTTGTTCTTTTGGAGTAAGAACAAACTCAGACTTCTTAAGCAGCTTAAGGAGGAGCTGGACAAGGAGATTAAAATTTTACAGGAGCTGGAATGCTGGACAGATGGATTATATGAGGTCCAAACTGAAGCCTTGAGATTTAAGGTTCAGTTGGAGGCAAAGGGCTAAGGTGAGATGGATTGAAGAGGGTGAAGGGAACACTCATTTCTTTCACTCCATGGCCTCAGCTAGAAGGAGAATTAATGGTAGTAATTCTATGAAACAGACAGATGGTACTGTGGTTACTAAGCATAGAGAGATATTGAATGTTATTCATGGCTTCTTTGAGCAGAAATGGCATGAGCAAAGCATTGTTGAGGATGGGTGGCCTTCCTTTGAAGCCTAGAGGACTTGCTTAGCACCTTTTGCTAAAATACTTGATTGTGAAGTCACTAAAGAAGAGATATGGGCTGTTGTGAGCTCATTTGGCCGAAATATTGCACCTGGTAGAGATGGGGTCACGACATCTTTCTTTAAGTTCTTTTTGGAGATAGTTGGGGAACAAGTCTTGCGGACTTGTTTGGAATTCTTTGCTGGTGGTATTATGGAAATAACTTGGAAGGAAACGGTTGTTGTGTTTGTGCCCAAAGTAATGAACCGGGTCATCCTTTAAAATTTACACCAATCAGCCTTTGCAAAACAATCTATAAGATTGTTGCTAAGGTATTGGTCAACCATCTTAAAGGAGTGTTGCCAAAGCTTATTTCTAAAGAATAAGCAGCATTTGTTCTGGGCCGCTCAATTTCCAATCATTGCTTACTTAGCCAGGAGTTGATGAATAGATTTAAAGTTTCCAAATCAGCTTTGGATTTTAGCTTTGAAGGTAGATATATAGCAACCATATGACAAAATGAGTTGGAGCACTTTGGAGTTTGTTCTCAGACGTATGGGTTTTCCTCGGAGGTTCAGCCCTTAGGTACTTGTATCCAAAATTCGAAGTTCTCTGTCCTTATAAAAGGACAGTTGACTGAGGGGATTACTATAGATTGTGGGTTCAGACATGGGTGCCCTTTATCACCCTATTTATTCATTCTTTGTTCTGAACTATTGTCTGCCCACATTCATCAAAACTTCATGGAGCTAGGTGTTCCAATTTGTGGTGGGGGACCTCCTATCTCCCACCTTCTTTATGCTGTCGATATTTTGGTTTCTGCAGGTGTCTCTATTCTGACTGTGAAGAAGATTACCTCTATTTTGGAAAATTATTGCTCATAAACAGGCCAAAGGGTGAATAGGAGTAAATCTGCTATTATCTTTAGCAAGAGGACCTCTTCTACTACAAGATCTTGTCTTGAAAAAATAACTGGATGCAGGAAGGTGGAGGAGATGGATTACCTTGGCATCAAATTGTCTTTGAGAGGACTTATGAAGAAGGATTTTACTCCATTGCTTCAACAAGCTCGAGCAAAGACGTTATCTTGGGGATTCAGGCATCTTTCTTTGGCAGGTAGAGTTACATTGATTAATGTTATTTTGCTTCCATCATTAGTTTACTTGGTGACTCATATGCTAGTCCCAAAATCTATTTTGAATGATGTGGAGAGGGTTTGTAGAAGCTTTCTTTGGGACCTGGATGCTAATCATAAAAGCATTTATTACATAGTTTGGAAAAGTGTTTCCAAACCAAGAAGGAAGGGTGGTCTTGCTTTTCATGCAAGTTCTGATTGGATGGGACCTCTAAGATAACTGATTGCTTGGGAATACATTAACAAACCAATGAATTTATTTCAGAGATGTATGATTCAAAAGTATGGGGTTTGTTTTTGGAATGCTGATGTCAAACGAGGTGATTCGGCTGTGAGGAAGTTAATATGTAATGGAGTAGATAGTTTAAAGAGCTGCATTAGATGGAAGATTTGTAATGGTAGAAACATTGAGGTATTAAACCATGTTTGGATTTGGGACAGATCCATTTCGGTTTGGCCCACGTTCTGTGATGTAGCAGCTATTGAAGATCTGCGGGTTGCATAATTCATCACATGCCATCTGGTAGCTGGAAAAAGCAGAGGCTGCGGGTGTGCTTTGGTGAGCAATTAGTTGACAGTATTGCTGAGATAAAAATCTGGAATGAATTGGGGGAAGATTCTTTAGAGTTAACGTAGAGCCCTCTTGGCTCTTCTATTTTTGCCATTGTTTATAACTATCAATTCCAGGAGGAGGATGACCCGATTTATAGATGTTTAAAAATTGGCATGCGACCTCGGGAAAGATTGTTTTGGTGGAGGATTTTTAAAGATATTATTCCTACAAATTGTTTGCTGCACTCGCGTAGATTTGAGGTTAACCTTAATTGTTCTATTGGTTGTAATGTGATTGAAGATTTGGATCACATTACAACTATTTATAAATAGTTATTGGAAGTGTTGAATGTTCTGGACGGGTGGGGCTTCTCTACCCCATGGTTAACATGCTTCAATGAGCTACAGGTTGCTTTCGAAGCTAATGTGAATGTTAAAGATATGGGTATATTATTGTATTGTCTTGCGGTCTACTATAGCTGGACGAATATGAATGCAATCAAGCATGGGAAAGATAGATGCACGACTGCTTTTAAGGCAGCAAGTTTATTATAAGAATTTTTTGATATTCTTAAGATAGTAGTTCTTACTCTCCTGGTTAGAGCATGTTGGCCCCTTCCTTACTTGGTTGTAATAGTTTTTTTATGAATGCATATGTAAAAGTTTAGCGCTCTCTCTCTCTCTCTCTCTCTCTCACCCTCTCAAGTTCAGCTCAAAAAAAAAGTTCAACTCTCTCTCTCTCTTTCTCTCTATCTCAAGCTCAGCTCAAAAAAAAAGTTCAACTCTCTCTCTATGTCTCTCCCTATTTCCTCTCTCTATTTGTCTCTCTCTTGCCTCTCTCTCTCTCTATGTCTCTCTATCTCTCTCTATTTCCTCTCTCTCTCTCTATGTCTCTCTATCTCTCTCTCTATTGCCTCTCACTCTCTCTCTATTGCCTCTCACTCTCTCTCTCTCTATTGCCTCTCTCTCTCTCAAAAAAAAAAAGTTCAGCTCTTGCCTCCCTCTCTCTCTCTCTCTATTGCCTCTCTCTATCTCTCTCTGTCTTTCTATTTCCTCTCTCTTGCTCTCCCTCTCTCTCTCTCTCTCACTCTCTCTCTAAATCCAATTATGTTTCCATTTGATTTTGATTTAGCTCTGATACCAATTTCTGTCACACTCCATTTTTGACCATCTAAAGTCAATCTAGAGTGTAACAGAGAAAAAGAGTTTGAACAGACCTTCTTACCTACCCCCCCCTCTCTAAAATAATTATATCAAAATTAGATTAGTAAAAATTAGTTTGTTCAAACTATCCTAACATAACTAATCATAACACATTAAGATTTTTATAATAAGAAGCATATGTATTATACATCAAATAAAATGCACATCTCCATTGAAATACAGAGCTTTACTAAACTTTTAAAATTTACTTGCATACCCAAAAGTTTGTACAACCATCGCTCAGATCTCTTTGTATACACCAAAAAGGACAGTCGCTTCATTCAATCTATGCCCTACTGATTCCTTCTCTTTTTTGCAGTGCAATCACTATTAATGAGATAGGACCCAAAGAAATACACAAGCAATGTATAATAATAAATAATATTTTGACAATTAATTTAAAACATTAAATTCTATAATGATTATAAGAAATGCAAAACACCACTTTCCATCTTGTTTACTGTTTCATACATTTATATAAGTCATATGATAGATATAAGCTGTTGCACCCTTTTAGCTTTCCAATTCAAGGTTGAGTCCGAATTCCAAACTTTTAGAATTGAAAATACTCTATTATTGAAGGTTGGGTTAGAATTCCCAACATTTAAAATTTTGGTAGTGTAGGCTTACCTTGTTAAATCTTTCGCTTTTACCTATTTGCTTTATCCGCTATATATGACTTATTTCACTTTTCTATCACAATTCATTTATCACAATCATTACTACTTAATACATGAACAAACTAGAATTAACTGAAATAAATACTATTATAACATAATAAAGATGAATTTACACACATATAAAATTAACTATTTCTAATGTATCATTTGGGTATTTGAACTCATCATCAATTGACTCTTATATAATATTTTGCCCTTTTTTTCCTTCTGTAAACAGCCTCAAATGCACTTTTCTTTGTTCAAACCAAAATCTTTCCCTTTCCACTCTTTTCTCATTCTCCCTTCTTTTCCCTAACAGATTTCTACAACCCTTTAGCCAGCAATATAGCAGCCATATAGCAACACAAATCATAAATTAATTTCAGCTTTTCTGCTACTTTATTTTATTGATTTCAACTAACAGCTACTGATTTATGCAAACTAAATTTAACAAACATTACTTTCAGCATGCCTCATTAATATACCTGAATTCAACAATTCTGCGGCAATACCACTCGATGTCAGATGTCAGTCCCTTTTCACTATGAGACAATTCCTGAATTATAGCAAAAATACATTCATTTCCCAACTGATTTCATCATTTCCAGTAAACTACAACTTATTCTAGCAAACTATAACCTACAATAACTTTAATATTCTTTATATCTTATCGTAATGTTGCTGACTGCTTTCTCTATAGAAGACGATAACAACAGCTCTTCCGTCTCCAAGCTCACATCATATTGTTCCCTCGATTACCAGAACAAGGTGACGGGGAAGAGGAAAAAAAAGGAAGTGCTAATGCTGAATAATGCTTTTAACTTAAATTATATACTATTATAATTTGTTTGCACTTCCACTACTGAATTTTTCCAATTCATTCTAAGGCGTGGGATCTCATCTGACTTCTGCATGTTAAGGTAAGTGGGCTATAGTGGAAATATGTCAGCAATAGTTAATTTCCATTAAATTTATTAATAGTACTTACAAACTTTAGTGGAAACAGTTAGACTTGATTTAAATTGAAATTCTGGGTATTATACATTCAATATCGGGTGGCGGTATGAGTTAGTCATCGACTATCACTCTTTATCTTCTCCAAGCATTGAATCCCTCCACTGCAAGTCATCAACAAATCAAATATTTAATTTTATAAATCTCTTTTAAATACAAGAAATCATGTATAAAGATTCTGGACCATATTGTTTGGCATTTGGAATTAAGCTTTGCCTATTTTATGGTAGTTTCTATCAAATATTTGATGTAGCCATAAGTCATGCTTCTTTAAGCTTGGAAATTTTAGACTAATTAATTCTTAATTTGTCTAAAGTTTCTTCCATGCTAAATTATTCCCCTAAGAATGTTGAAGAGGTCCGAAGAGATTATAGAAAAGCTAATTGGTATTTAGCTCAATATTAATTAAAGATGAAACTAAGATGCAACTTTTGAGAGCTAGAAATAGGAAATTATCTGTGTGTTGATTATGATAGAATAGGTGGTCCTGTCAGCTTGGTGATTGTGCCTGATTTGGGTTTTGAAAACGCATAATCTGTCTTGTCTGCAATTATTGCGATCGCAATGAGTATTGGATCATATAACCTGTGTCTTTTAAGGTATTCGCACTTTTGATGGGTCGTACATATTCACTTTCCATTATCATTAATTGTAAGGAAGATGACGCACGTTTTTGTGAAAGAAGATGGATGATGGTCATCTTTTAAAGACAAATTAAAAATGTATAAAAGCCATAATCTTTTAATTTCATCGGATAAATTAACCCTATAGTACCTTCTATTTATCATTGAAGAATTCTTCAACTGGAATGAAGTCTGCCAAGCTAGAAAGATGCCATGTTTCCTACCATATTCCCAGGATAGTTTTTGGAATGCTCTTCTTAGCCATCATAAGTAGTCATTTTTGAAGCTAACATACTCTGACTGTTGTTCAAGGGTTTGAAGAACTGGCTTCTACATATGTTTACGTTAAATAGAAAGAGGAAATAATTATGATGTGATACAGGTAATAATTCTCTGGCGGTTACTTTAAATTTGGGAATATTGATGAATGTTACATAGGTTTGTCAAATAGGAGTTTTGTGAGAGGTAAGAAATAGCGTGAATGCATTTTAATTTGAGTTTTATAATGGTGGGCAATTATTTCATTGCATACTAAAAGTGAAATTGATATGGGTTTTTTGTTTAGGCTTAAAGTAATTGTTTCAAAATTATTCCAACAATTTTATAAAAGGGGTATGATGAAATCTTATTCAAATATTTTCATAGAAATCTGCTAGTGTATATGCAAATAGAGTGGTAAAATCATACATAAAACTATGCATAACTATAATGAAGTTAATCAAGAGTTGTATGTTAATCTTGGATTAAATGTAATATTACATTTTTCAGGAGGTTTTTTCCAAGACATAATTTAAGGGTTATTTTGAAGTTTCGCAAGTTCATTTACCTTTATTATTTTTTATTTTTTGAAAGAAATGCAGAAAAATGCATTAAAGAACCAAGAACAACAAGTCAGTAGTAAGTCTAAAAAGTCATTCCTTTCAAGCAATACCAAGAAAGAAGGAGAATAATAACATCATGAAGATCTTCCCATATAAAAAGATTTCCAGGGCACATATATTAGCACAATTCCTAGTTAGTTCCCATTATCTAAAGAATGCGTAAAAAAACACTTGCTTATAACCAAGTAGAAAGCTTATCTTTATAACCTTCCATCTTTGATTTAGCATTATTTAGCAGATTGATTATATTAAGTTGTCTCCTTCTACTATCACACCTTGAAGCTCCAGCCTTGCAGCAGCATTTCAAGACTTCGATAGCCCATTAACTCTAAAATAAGAAATATATCCAATGCAAATTAATTTGTTCCGAAGCAAGCAAAAACCTTCCCTTTTCATACTCGGATAAGCTTCACCTATCCCGCAAGTTGATCCCTTTAAGAGCTGCATCAATATTTATTTTAATCCACCCGGTAGGAGGAGGATGCCAAGTAGAATCAGCAATAGCTTTCATTACCCTTATTCTTTTAAGAGCTGCATCAATATTTATTTTAATCCACCCGGTAGGAGGAGGATGCCAAGTAGAATCAGCAATAGCTTTCATTACCCTTATTTGAAAGCTTGATTTTTCAATCTTGTTGAGCTAGTTTTCTTTTTATTACCTTATGGTGGTGTTGTTTTACACTTTTCCTTGTCATCCATATTAATATTATTAGATATTTTTATTATATACTTAGCTCGCTACTTTGGAGATAGCTAGTTTCCTTTTAGTTAATTATTGGTGGTGTTTATGGTCAAACTATTCATTTGGTGGTAGCATTAAATAGCTTCGGTTAGTGCTTTTTGAAATGTTTTTGGTGTGATTCATTTATTTCAAATGATGGTTTTAAATAATTTGTTATCTTATAATGTGTTCTTATCTCATTGGTTCTGAAATGCATACTTCATAATCTTCACTTATCTGATTACAAAGAGTACATATATTGTATCACAATGCCCAACAAATCAAACGATAGGCAAAATGAATAATTAATCAAGTATTTTCTGAGAATTTTGAGTTTTTTATGGGAATTTGATTGGAATTTTAAATTATTGGAGTTAACGCCTCTGGTTGAGATTTTATGTCAACACGGCCATCATCGGGGTGTATGGGGTCATTCATGTTTTTGTATTTTGTCAAAATTTAATAGCATTTGAAAAGGCATGATCCCCTCCAGTTGAGATAAACATTCAACACGACCATCAATAGGGAGTATGGGGTAATTTGCATTTGTGAATTGAACCTTGTCGACTATGTCGAGCTGTTGACAAAGGATTGGGTTCCTCATAGGATTTATGCCGTTATGAATGAATTTTCTTTATTATCGGCCTTAAAGGGCTTATTTGAATGTATAAAATAAATATCTCGATTGATACCGCAACTGTATATTTATTTAATGGTTCGAGCGGTGTCAACTCTTATTTTCCCGCATAGAAGGATCTAGCTCGAACTTGGGTTTATGTGTTGACCCGTGTAGCATCCCTAGATGTCACGTATATACCTATAACACGCTCGCTAGGGCCCATGCAGGTGTATGATTGCAAGTGCATTCACTAGTGTTCATGTTATACTGCAAGTGTAGGGGTATTTTGGAATATTTGACGGGTCTTCTACGGTAGTTCGTAGAAGCTTGTGTTTGTCATAGTTTTTATGAATTTTCTTGTAAGTGACACATTGAGTGCACAAAGGAACTTTTTTCAGTTCCTCGTAAACATTTGTATTTGTTGCAGTTCGGTAACATTTCTACTATCACTTCTTGCAAGTAGATTAACATGCTCATTTGTGAACTGATGTTGGTTGATTTGCTTATGAATGTTGGCATCCAACATCTGTGATTGTTGATAAATCACCATATTCACTGCACAGTTTTTTATGCATTGTGGGCCTTCATTCTTACTTGTAAGTAACATATCACATGTATATAGGATTTTTTTTCGTCATTTGCATGGGCTCTAGTGTGTCTGCTTGTAGATTGGTATTGACTGTGGGGTATACTTGTTAAATCCATTGCATATCTACTATCATTGGACTGTAGACAATATATTACACGCATCACATATGCATTGACCTGTCGTGCTCGTAGAGAGATTATTGCATAAATAAAAGTTTTCCACAATAACTCGTAAGGACTCGTATGTGTTTCAAATGTGGTGCATTGTGTATTTTTGTAAGAGACTTTGTTGCATTGATTGCATATAACCTTATACTGATTACTTATACAAGTTGCATTCAATGTTAATTTCCCCACATATGTTGTCGATAACTTATTACACCCATTATATGTTGATTGTAAGTGGTCGTAGGAAGTTACTGTGCTTGCAGCAAATTTTCCATCCCTACTAGTGGTTATTTGCATTTTGTTATGCCCTTTTATCCTTGCTTGTATGCAGATCATTGTTCACTAGAGATCAGTATTCTTGCTTACAGGACTGATATAAATATTACACATGTAGGGGCATTACTTGTAGGTGTTATATTTGCTAAAGATCTTTGCTCCTTTAGCTACGACCAAGTTATATATTTCCATTAGTTTCGTTGTTTGCAGAATTCTAATGCAGGTGAGCTATGTTCTTTCATCATCTTCCTGATGAATTAGTGTGTTCCTTAGGAGCCTTTATGATGAATTAACAAACCCATTGTATGCCTTATGGCCACTTACATTATAGACTCCCTTACATTATGGATAAACCACCTCATTGCAAATTCTATGGTTCATGCTTGTGAGTCACATTTGTTAGATGATCCTTTCCACATGTAAATGAAACATACACATCACCATAGCATTAAATAAAAACAAATTCATATCTCACTTTGTAGCTCTCCTCTCTCTCTTTCTCTCACTGTCTCACCACATCTCTTTCTCTCTCTCTCTCTCTATTTTTCTCACTCTATCTCACTTTCTAGCTCCCTCTCTCCCACTCACTTTCTAGCTCTCTCTCTCTCTCTCCCCCCCCACACACACCATAGCATTAAATAAAAACAAATTCATATCTCACTTTGTAGCTCTCCTCTCTCTCTCTCACTCACTCTTTCTCTCACTATCTCACCTCATCTCTCTTCCCCTATTAAGCTCCTCTCTCTCTCTCTCTCTCTCTCTCTCACACACACCATATTATGAATTAAAAAATGCATATCTCACTTTCTAGCTCAATCTTCTCATACTCTCTCTCTCTCTCTCTCTCTCTCTCTCACCTTTTCTCACTTTCTAGCTCTCTATCTCTCCCCCTCTCTCGCTCTCTTTCACACACACACACCATAGTATCAACTAAAAAAAATTCAAATCTCACTTTCTAGCTCTCTCTCACTCTCTCTCTCTCTCTCAGCTAAAATAACCCTGTCCCATGCTAAAATAAGAGCATCACATGACTAAACACTGCGACGACTACAGGCATCGGGTCTTGACGAAATCGGAACTGTCGAAGTTATTTCTCGATTTAGGAATAAGATTCAAACTATTAAGAAGGTCAAATAGGCCTGAATAGAAATTAAGCCCAGCTGATTTGGGCAAGGTTTAGGTTCAAAGTCAAACTTGACTCGAATCGAATTGGGTAGATTTGGGCTTGATTCGGTCCAACCACATTAATTTAATAAAATTAAACTACAATCAACTTCGATTTAACTCAAAGTAGGCTCAATCAGAGCTAATTGACTCGATCGAACATGCTCGAGAAGAAAGCGAGCAAAAATGACGTCAACAACTTTCCCTGTGGAAATAAAAACATTAAGTTGCAAAAACATATTGACTTCTCCAGCATTTCAGATGAAGTCGATACTGTTTTCCACTGTAAAATTTTGCCCAAATAATCTTCAAATTAGATATACATATCAAAACAACATTTCTTGCATTACTAATTCCTATTGGACCAAGGCTTCCCTAGAGACAGACCATATTAATAATACAAACCAAAACAAAAACATGCTGTTAAGAAAAATCACATAGTTCTACAGCAAATTTCACTCCTTAGCTTCCCTAAAATGCTTCATGTCATTAAAGGACACATTAGACAGTCAATAAAAATTAAGAAAGCATCCAAGAAGCCAATACACATTTCTTCAAAGGAAAATTCTGAAAAAAAAATTACGATTGTCTGCACAAATAGTATTCTAAGTATGTCAAAAAAAAAACATCATCACACTGCTTACCATGCTTTCTTCTGCATCTTGTTCACGAGCCATGTCCCGTAAAAACCAAACAGTGCTTCCATCATCTTCGATCTCTTTTTTTGAAATCAAGCATCTCAAAAATAAGGCTTTCATCACTGCTGGAATCCGCAAAAGCCTCCTTTACAAGCAAAATGAATTTGACCGGATCAACAAACATAAATATTCATCCAGGTTAAATAATAAACATCTTTTGAGAGGAAAGAAAGAACCACAAAACTTGATAATCAGGAACTTTCCTTACTTCACTCACATCCCATACAACAAAACCATCCCCCATTAGTCCACCATATGAAAATTATAGATGCATGCATCAAAAATGTGTAACCAGCTGAAATCTTAGAGGAAAGCAGCTCGATATTGTTCACCCAAACATGGGTCTTTCATAGTAATCGTCCCCATGTATTTTATCACTAGAACTAGATATTTGTCCAACCAAAATCCGCTCTTTATTAAGAACAAGAACAATTTCAAGCTAAAATCGCAATGCGGCGACTGTAAAGCTGAAAATTAACATATGTCACAAAGCAAGAAAGAAAAGTTTTTATGTTAACAGATCATCAATGCACCGAACTTGCAGTCCTAGAAAGATCTCAAAAAACCTATGAAAAATTCATAATAAAAGATTAACGACAGCAACTCGAGACCAACATTTATCTAGGAAGAAAGGTGGAATGGTTAAGTAAAGGCTTACTAGTGCGCCATTAGGGTTTCCAAAAATTCAGAATTGGAACATTGTTAGAGAAACAAGGAAGCAGTTAGGAGAAAAAAGTGATTTTGAAATAGAGAGAAGGAGAGAGGGAAGAAGACAGAGAACTAGTAGAGATAGGGTGAGAGAAAGGGAGAGAGAGAGATAGGGAGAGATAGAGAGAGTGAGAAAGAGTGCAAGAGAGAGGGAAAGAGAAGGAGAGAGAGTGATAAAGTTAGTTGGTGGGAGAGACAGAGAGATTGAGAGAGATAAAAACTAACAAAATGAATGACAAAGGTGAGATTAAGAGGGAGCCAGGGAGAGAAAGAGATATAAATAGAGAGAGAGAGGGTTGGAAATAATGATTGGAGAGGGAAAAAGACTGAGGGAGGGAGAGAAGTGAGAGAAAGAGAAAAAATTGATATAGCAATAAAGAGAGAAAAATAGTTTGTGAGAAAGGGAATGTGGGCTCCGAAAATTCAGCCCCGGCCTCCGCCCGCACAGATTTATTTATTTTTTTTTTTGCGAGGGAGTTTAAACGGAATAAGTTCCAGGGTAAATTTGAGAAGGCAGATGAGTTTCTAGATAAGACACTACCCAAAGATTTTGCCCTCATTTGTCGAGACTTTATGATCTGAGTTATGGTTTCCTGTAGGCGCAAGCCCCTATAGTTAATTACCCCTCCTAGTAACGAGAGAGAACATTCAATTAAGGCTAGTCGTCAATCATATACATAGAGTATACGTATTATCTGGCATATAGTAGCAGCAATGGGCTTAAGGAATTTAAAGGATTGATATTTAAAATTGAAAATTTCACCATCTTCCACTTAAAGCGGGTGGTGGGGGAATGGATGATGGACCCTATCAAGATCCCTTGATTCTGTCATCCCGGGCCATCGTGGTCCATGATCTACCTAGTCAGAGGAGGAAGTCGACCCAACCTGACAGAAGGATCCTTATCGACAACCATCGGTTGCTTCATCCAAGGATACCTTATAGACTTGGGGTAAATGTTTAACAAAGGGGACAAATTTGAATCCACCTTAGCTAACAGAGGGCTTTGTACCCTATCGATCATACCCTATTAATTCATATCTCAAGGATTTGATGCTAATAAGGAACGTATTGGCTCTAGCCATAATCGGTATTCATGGTTCCATTTGGCGGCAAAACCACTCGATTCAGAGGGCCCCGAGTTATAACCGTTTATCCTACGGTGCCATTTGGCAGCAAAACTGCTAGTTAGAAGACGCGTACCACGTCCTTATTAATAGGATATTGTTTGAGAATAGATTCTAATGATATTTCTCGAGTAGACATTTAACACAATGTGAGCTGAAGGGTGGATGGATTTTTCTTTAAATTATTTAATGGATTGATTTCCATTTTTAAATATTTTGGACTTGGATGATTTTGGAATTGTAGGATATTAGGCTTTGTAGGTATTTCGGATAGAACCCTTTCGGTTGAGATTTGCATTTAACACAGCCATCATCGGGGTGTTTGGGATGGAGTTTGAAAGTATTTGTGAACCCTTCCGGTTGAGATTTGCATTCAACACGGCCATCATCGGGGTGTTTCAGATCATTTCCAATTGATTAAACCTTGTCGACCCTATCAATTTGCTGATAGGGGATTGAGTTTCGTAGGCTTTGTGCCTTTATTAGTGAATTCATATTGTTATGGGCCTTAAAGACCTAATATGAATGTATTAAAATAAGTATATCGGTCGTCGTAACCGTATATTGGCTTAGTGGTTCGAACCCTCTCGACTCCTATTTATCCGTATAGAAGGATCGAGTTCGAACTTGAATTCACTTGTCAACCCGCGTAGCATCCCTAGACGTCACGTGTGAACCAACAACACGCTCGCTGGGGCTCATGCGGGTGTTTGGAATTATACTTACCCCTTTGTACCTATATGTAAGAGATGGATGTGAGATAAAAAGAGAGAGAGGGAGTGAGTTATATAAATTTTGAGAGAGATTTAGATGGACTAAAAGAGTATGTGACAGAATGATGTAATAGGAGAGGGAGAAAAAGATTGAGTGAGTGTGATAGAGATTGAGTGATATAGAGAAACAAGGGAGTAAGAGACTAGAGTGTGTGATAGAGAGGGAGGGAGGGTGGTAGTAGAGAGATTCAAAGTGAGAGAGAGAGAGAGAGAGAGAGCTATATTTTAAATGAGTTGAATTTAAGAGAGAGATATGAAGAGAGAGTAAGAGAGAAAGAGAGTCAGAGAAGGTGAGAGAGAAAACAAGAGAGAGAGAGAGAGAGAGAGAATAGCGAGAGAGATTGAGAGAGTGTAAAAGAAAGAGCGAGAGTGTGTGAGAGAAGGAAGATAGAGATAGACGGATAAATAGAACAATAGAGAGAGTGGGATGGATAGGGAAGAGATAGAGAGGCTGATAAGGAGAAGTTGAATGAGAGAGAGTGTGTGCAAGAACAAGAGGAATAAACAGAGGGAGAGATTGAGATATATATTATATAAATTTTTTTTAGTGAGAGAAATATTTATTTTAGTGAAGAGAGAGTATTAATGGGATAGATCACGAGTCTGATAAAGAGGGAGAAAGAGATGGAGAGAGAGTGACCTAGAGATAGACAAAAAGTGAGTGTGGGAATCATGGATAGAGATATAGAAAGGATGGGTGTCACGACCCGGCCCGGTTAGCTCGCGTAGGCGAGGCGGGAACAGAGGTCGGACGGTAGGTCAAGTATCTAAATTCCTAATTCTATCAATTCCCTAAATAAATCTCCAATATTTTTTTTTTTTGAAAGAGCCACTATAACAATAAAGTTTGAAATCACATAAACATATAAGCAAACATATTCTTAGGAGAGAGAGGGAGTGAGAGGGAGAGAGAAAGGAAGAGAGGAAGAAAAACAAATATGGAGAAAGAATATAGATGGAAAAAGTAATAGAGAGACAGTAAGTGAAATAGTGAGATAAAGAGAGGGGGGCTAAGGGAGAGAGAGGGAGGGAGAAAGAAAAAGAGATGGAAATGAAGAGAGAGGGAAAGAGGGAGGATAAGAGAGAGATGGAGAGAGAAATATTGTGTGTGTGAGAGAGTTTGAGAGAGATTGTGCAAGAATAGAGGGAAAGAAGGAGAGCAAACATAGAGGAAGAGAAATTTGAGAGAGTTGAGAGAGAGTGATACAGATAGAAAAGGAAGAATAAAGGCGAGAGAAAGAGAGAGATAGAGTTATAGAGATAGAGAGGAAAGGGAGAATTTTTTTTGAGAGAAAAAATAGGTGAGAGATGGATCAGGGAGAAAAAAAGATCAAGATAGAGAAAGATAAAAGGTGAGAGAGAGCAAGAGCGAATTTAGGAAAGAGAAATATAGAGAGATAGCAAGATCATGAGAGGAAGAGGGGGTAGAAAAGGAGAGAAATGAAAGAGAGAGAAACAAGAAATAAAGTGGGAGATATGGGGGAGGGAATGAGGGATGGAGTCGGAGAGAGACAGAGAAAAACTCAGAAAAAGTGTGAGAGAGAATAGAGTGAGTGAGCAGGAGAGGTAGAGTGAGTAAGATAGAGTGAGATATTAAGAGCAAGAGATAAGGAGGGAGCATAAGAGATGTATTAAGAGAGAGAGAGAGAGAGAGAGAAAGAGAGAGAGAATGAATAGGAGATTAAGTGGAACATCAAGAGATAAAGATGGCAAGGTAAAGTGGGACAGAGAGAAGCAAGATAGTTAGTGACACATGACAAGAGAGAGAGGGAGAGGGGAGAGAGAGAGAGAGAGAGAGAGAGAGAGAGAGAAAGAGAGAGAGATGGAGGGATGAGATGGAGAGAGATAGAGAGAGAGAGAGGAAGGAGATGGGAGTGAGAGAGAGATAGTGAAACAAAGAGAGAGTGAGTGTAAGAGAGCATGATAAAGGGAAAGAGATTGAAAGAGAGATAAATAAGGGAAGGGAGAGGGATAAAGAGAAAAAAAGGATAGAGGTAAGAGATGGAGAGATAGGGAGAGGGTGAGAGAGAAGAGTAATATATTTAGAGAGAGTGAGTGAGAGTGAAGCAAGAGAGAGGGAGAGAGATAATGAGAAAGAATGTGTGCAAGAGGGAGGAGTGTAGAGAGATGAAATAAGGGAGAGGGAGTGCAAAGCGTTTGAGAGAGATAAAGAGATTAGGGAAGGGAAATGTGTTTTTTATAAAGATAGATACAATGAAAGAGAAAGAGTGAAGAGAGAGTGAGGGAGAGAAGAAAGAGAGAGAGAGATAGAGAGTGAGAAAGAGAGCAGAAGAATGGAAGAGTGAGTGAGCGAGAGAGGGAAAGGGATATATAGAGAAAGAGAGAAAGTGACATAGATGGAGATAGGGAAATAGTGTGAGAGAAGGCAAGAGAGAGAGAGAGAGAGGGAGAGAGTGAGATAAAGAGAGAGAGAGAGAGAGAGAGAGAGAGAGAGAGAGAGAGAGC